>NW_018219778.1:54913-63472 GCF_001263595.1 Phalaenopsis equestris
GATCAAAATAAAAGTTAATCTAAAAGATCAAAATAAAGAACAAATTAAAGTTATTCAATTACGAAGTAGAAAATAATAAAGATAAACTGAAGTTGATGAAACTGAAGTTGATGAAGAAAAGGAAGAAATGGAAAATGATCAACAGGGAAATGAACAAACACAAAGCCTTGTAGAAAAACCATTACCTCTGTTTCCTCAAAGAATGAAACAGAAGAATAAACAGAAGAATAAAGATAAATTTTTGGAAATCCAATTTTTAAAAATCCTTAAGAAGTTAACGATAAATATTCCTTTTGTTGAAGCTTTGGAACAAATGCCAAGTTATGTTAAATTTATGAAGGATGTATTAAACAAGAAAAGGAAGTTTATAGATCATGAGACCCTTGCACTTAGTGAAGAGTGTAGTGTTATTAATCAGAAAAAGCTTCCTGAAAAATTAAAAGATCCTGGTAGATTTACTATATCTTGTGCAATTGGAGAAAATTTTTACATAAAAGCTTTATGTGATTTAGGAGCGAGTATCAATTTTATGCTTTTATCAATTTTTAAATGTTTAGATTTGGGAGAAATTTCCGATTTGGGAGAAAAGAAATTTCCCCTACTACTGTAACTCTTCAGTTCGCTGATCAATCAATAACTTATCCAAAAGCAGTTATAGAAGATGTACTAGTAAAAGTGGATAAATTTATCTTTCCTGTTGATTTCATTGTGCTAGATATGGAGGAAGATAAAGAGATTCCCATTATTTTAGGGAGACCATTTCTCACAACCAGGAGAGCTGTAATAAATGTGCAAAAAGGAGAATTAATGATGAGAATTAATGACCAAGAAGTGAAATTTAATATAGGAAAAACTATGAGATATCCTGCAATAGAAAAAGATAATGAATGTTTCAGGATGGAAGTAGCTGATTATCTAAGTAATGAGCAGTTTAAGAATGAATTCAAAGATAAATTAAAGCAAAGAGAAATTTTTGATATTGAAAATGAAGTAAAAGAAGAAGATTTAGATTATATTCAGAGCAAATTTGAAGCATTAGACTTACTGGAAAATGATAGTAAAAATCTTATTCCTTCAAGTATGAAACCACCTGAACATAAATTGAATATATTACCTGCCCATTTAAAATATGTATTCTTAGGAGATTCATCTACATTGCCTGTTATTATATCTTCTGAGTTAACTGAAATTCAGGAAGAAAAGTTTATAGAGATTTTGAAAAAGTATAAAAAGGCTTTTGGATGGACTTTAGCAAATATTAAAGGAATTAATCCTTCAATTTGTAGGCACAAAATTTTATTAGATGAACAGTATGAACCTAAAGCAGATCCTCAAAGAATATTATACACAATAATGAAAGAATTTGTTAAAAAAGAGATTTTAAAGTGTTTAGATGCTGAAATTATATATCCTATTTTAGATAGTGCTTGGGTAAGCCTAATTCACTGTCTTCCGAAGAAAGGAGGAGTAACTGTTGAAGAAAATGAGAAAAATCAATTAATACCAAGATAATTGGTTGGAAAATTTGTATTGACTATTAAAACTAAATATGGCCACCAAAAAAGATCACTTTCCTTTGCCCTTTCTAGATCAAATGTTGGATAGAGTGGCTGGGCATAAATACTTTCGTTTTCTGGGTGTATATACTGGTTATCATCAATTGCTTTAGAGGATCAAGAGAAAACAACGTTTACAAGCCCATATGTAACATTTGCTTTTTGTAGAATGCCTTTTGGACTATGCAATGCACCTGCAACAATTCAAATAAGCATGATGTCAATTTTTAGCAATTTTATAAACCATGGAATGAAAGTATTTATGGATGATTTTTCTGTATTTGAGACTTCATTTATGTTATGTTTTAATAATTTAGAAAAAGTTCTGGAGATATGTGAAAAAATCAACCTAGTTTTAAATTGGGAAAAAATGTCAATTTATGGTTGTAGGAGGTATTGTTCTTGGGCATAAAATTTCTGAAAAGGCATGGAAGTAGATCCTGCAAAAATCCAAGTTATAGAAAAATTACCACCTCCTAATATTGTTAAAGGGGTGAGAAGCTTTCTAGGCTTACAAGCGCTACATAAATTTTTTTTCAAAACTAACTAAACCCCTATGCCAAATTTTAGAAAGAGATACAAAATATGATTTTAAAGAGGCATACATAACAACATTTGAATTATTAAAGAAAAAAATTAATCACTGCACCTATAATAGTACTACCTGACTGGGAGAAACCATTTGAAAGTGATTATGCTATTGAGGCTGTATTAGGACAAAGGCACGATAAAGTTTTTAAAGTTATATATTATGCTAATAAAACTCTAAATAATGCTCAAATTAATTATACTACTTCTGAAAGAGAGTTATTAGCTATTGTTTATGCCTTTGATAAATTTAGATCTTATTTAATTGGAACTAAATGTATAGTGCATACAGGTCATTCTGCTATTAAATACTTGATGCAAAAGAAGGATGCTAAACCAAGATTAATTAGATGGATACTTCTACTACAAGAGTTTAATTTTACCGTGGTAGATAGAAATGGAAATGACAATCAAATAACTGATCATTTGTTTAGAATAGAAATAAAAATATTAACTAATTTTGCAAATTAAATTTTAGAAAATTTCCCTGATGAACATTTATATAGTATTGATGAAATGAATGTACCGTAGTATGCTGATATAGTAAACTATATTGTAGGTGACATTCTACTACCTGATATCAAGAATCCACAATTAAAGAAATTTATCTATGATTCAAAAGACTATTTTTGGGATGACACATATTTATATAAACAATGTAAAGATTTAATTATTAGAAGATGCGAGTCTTATGAAGAAACTCAAGAGATAATTGAAAGATGCAATGATTTTGATTTTGGAGGACATTTTAGAATAAATAGAACTACATATAATTTTACCGTGGTAGATAGAAATGGAAATGACAATCAAATAACTGATCATTTGTTTAGAATAGAAATAAAAATATTAACTAATTTTGCAAATTAAATTTTAGAAAATTTCCCTGATGAACATTTATATAGTATTGATGAAATGAATGTACCGTAGTATGCTGATATAGTAAACTATATTGTAGGTGACATTCTACTACCTGATATCAAGAATCCACAATTAAAGAAATTTATCTATGATTCAAAAGACTATTTTTGGGATGACACATATTTATATAAACAATGTAAAGATTTAATTATTAGAAGATGCGAGTCTTATGAAGAAACTCAAGAGATAATTGAAAGATGCAATGATTTTGATTTTGGAGGACATTTTAGAATAAATAGAACTACATATAAGATTTTGCAAGCTGGATTTTGTTGGCCTACTATTTTTAGAGATGTTAATGAATATATTAAAACATGCGATAGATGTCAACGAGTAGGAAATATTTCCAGAAGAGACGAAATGCCTCTAAATTACACATTAGAAGTTGAAATTTTTGATGTGTGGGGATTAGACTTTATGGGACCATTTATACCTTTATTTGGAAATTTATATATATTACTTGCTGTTGATTATATGTCTAAGTAGATTGAAGCTATTGCTATGCCTAAATGTGACGCTCGAAGTGTTTCTAAATTTTTAATTAAAAATATTTTTCCCAGATATGGAATGCTGAGAGTAATCATTACTGATGGTACTGATGGAGGATCTCATTTCAGGAATAAGAGTGTCAAAAGATTAATCAAGAAATATGATATAATGCATAAATTCTCTACTGCTTATCATTCTCAAACTAGTGGTCTAGCAGAAATATCAAATCGTGAAATTAAACACATTTTAGAAAAATTTGTAAATCCTTGTAAATTGAATTGGTCTGCTTGACTAGATACTACATTATGGGCATACAGAACTGCTTATAAAACTCATATAGGAATGTCCCCATATAGATTGATTTTTGGAAAAACATGTCATTTACCAGTAAAATTGGAACATAAAGCATTTTGGGCTATTAAAGAATTTAATTTTAATTTAAAGGATGCTGGTGAGAAAAGGTTTTTTCAACTCATTGAACTTGAGGAGATTAGAATTGAAGTATATGATAATGCAAAAATTTATAAAGAGAAAATGAAAATATGGCATGATCAGAAGATTGTTAAGAATAAATTTGAACCTGGACAAGAAGTTCTACTATAAAATACAAGATTGAGATTATTTCCAGGAAAACTGAAATTCATATGGTTAGGACTATTTAAAGTGATTAAAGTCTATCATTATGAAACTGTTGTTATTAAAGATCCTAACACTAGAAAGATATTTGAAGTTAGTGGGCATCGTTTGAAATATTATTATGAAGGGCATATACCTCAATTTAAAGAAGTTTTAATGTTAA
Organism: Phalaenopsis equestris; assembly: GCF_001263595.1. Taxonomy (NCBI): domain Eukaryota; kingdom Viridiplantae; phylum Streptophyta; class Magnoliopsida; order Asparagales; family Orchidaceae; genus Phalaenopsis; species Phalaenopsis equestris. The sequence goes on from NW_018219778.1 coordinate 59,264, forward strand.
GTCAACCCAACTAAACAAATGGTATGTCGGGCTGACGACGTTAAACTATGCTCTTTGTGGGAGGTAACCCATACTTATATTGCTATGTATTACTATTTACTTTGTTAAGTTGTTAAGTGTCTTATGTTAAGTGTCTTATATATTAGTAGATAATAATCCTACACAATTGTATTTATTATAAATTAAGTCAAATAATTATATTGGAAGAAAATTTGGAATCTAATTGAATAAAAAAAATGATGAAAATTGCAATTTTGGCCACTGGTACCGAGGACGCCCTAGATAACAGACATCAGCACTGACAGCGCCAATCGGGAGCACCGACTGTACCGAGTGCGGTTGGATGGTTTTAGACAACTTTTGGCAGGTTTTGACATGATTTTACTTCATAATAACCGCTGGGATGAGTTTAAAAAGGCTTAGAAACATCCTTGGATGCCTAGTAACTTCCTATTTTTTGATTCTATGGCTTCCAATTCCAGAAATACTTTGAGGTATGGAGTTTTCAACAAAAGAAAGTTTATTAGTTTTGACGCGCAGCAGTTATATGATAAAGTTATTACAAAGAGGAGATTGATCAAGGAAAGAGGATTTGTTAATCATGGAGTGATCAATCCTACTGGTCTGATTAATAAAATCATTCTGCAAAAGTGTTGGGAAGTTCTGTGTTTCACTACGTCTACGGTTGTCATATCTGTGGTGAAAGGGTTTTATTCAAACTTACATGGAATTACTCAAGGTGTTGTCTTCCTACGAGGTAAGGCTGTACCATTTACTCCTGCAAGAATTAATGAATTGTATGTGATAGACAATATTCCAATCTGTCATTATACAAATTTCATTCCTACACGAGATTTGTTGCAAGACGTGTATAATCTTCTGACGAATGAAAGTTATATGTGGGAGATACGAGATGAAGGATATGTTAGTTTCTCCACTTCATTACTTAATCCAATTTTGAAGCAATGGAATTTCTTTATTGCTACAAAATTACTCCCTACTATGTTACTCCCTACTATGAAAATTACTGAAGTTACCAAAGAATGTGCTATTTTAAATTACTGCATTCAAATAGAAAAACCCTTTGATATAGAGTCTCTTATATTTGAATCTATTATGAGTATCCTTACTAATGGACCAATTTATGGACTTCGGCATCCATCTACCATCTTTTTGATTTGCGGTCAAGCCCAAGTTCTATATGAAAGTTGAGAAAAAATATTATTACCTTGGGAGCCCATGAATCTTATAGATGAGAATTATTGTGGAAATGGAAATGAAGTATTAGAAGCCATCATAGATCAATCTTCACATGCTTCAACTTCATTTATAACTCCAACAGTTGGAAGTTTTCTTGCTTTGGAAAAGAAATTGAAGAAAATTGAAAGGGAACTTCAGTGTATTATGAATGCAGCAAAAGATCTTAAATTCCTTTTGATCACCTTGATTGGAGAATGAAAGAAAATTTTGATCACACTGGAACTTTTGAAGCAGGATTAGTTTGAATGTTTAAAGAAAAAGGGTGCATCGAAGAAAATTTGACTAATTAATTCCGTATCGATCCTTCTACAACTTATATGCTCATTACCAATCTATGGGAGATATCAGAGGAGGAGAAAGCACTAAAGAAGAGGCATAATAATTTAAGACTTTAGATTCTCTATCTATTTTATAACATTATATATATTTAGTGTAATTGTGTGGATTTGATTTGATTTGGTTTGTTTTTGCTTTAGAATTTTGAAATTTTATTATGTGTATAGTTTTGTGTCAAGTTTTGTGATAGTGTTTAGTGTTGTGGCTTGATTTCGACGCTGATTTATAATTAGTTTGTTTAATATGTGTGATTGTGTAATTAAAAATTGTGTTTATAAAAAGTGTACTTTCATATATAATAGTTAGTTTGTTGTTGTTTGTGAAAATTTGTGTTGGTGAAATATTTTGTTTTGTGAATTATTGTTAGATAAAAATTTGTGTCTAAAATAATAAAAAATTTTGGAGTAAGTTGATAGGAAATTGAAAATTTTAAAAATCAAAATATAGAATTTTTCGAGCCTTCAGCGCTGACGGCGCCCTCGAGCCGACATCAGATTTTAACCCCTAATAATTTGCAATTTTTACTGTGGCCACCATTTTTACGCTTAAGTCATCTTTAGCGTTCCGTTTGGGTGGCTAGGGATTGATTTTGAGCGGATTTGAGGCGATTTAAAGGCTAAAAGACTTTGGATTTCATCTTCTCTAGGTAAGAGCTACACTTTAAACCAAAAATTTTTATTTTCACCAAGGATTAATCTCACATTGCATGGATCCAAAAATATGGAAATTTTTTGAGAAATTTTTGAGAAAATCCTTTGGTGATGAACTCTTTTTTAGTGATTTGAAGTTTAAAATTTTTTACATTTTGATTTTTGGAATTTTAAAATTTATTTGGATTTTTCAAAATTTTCTAGATTTCCTATGGCACCTAGATCGAGCAAAAGGAAAGTAGAATATGACGAGCAGAGATTTGTTAGCTTTAGTGCCAATGCTTGATTTCATAGCATTTGTGAAAGTAAGAAAGTAATTTAGGACCGAGGTTTTAAAAATTCAGGAGGAGAAGTTGAACGTTTGATTATTGCTCGATAGTGGGAAAATTTTTGCTATTTTACTGCCGATCCGATAGCTGAGATTGTAATGGAATTTTATGTCAACCTTCCTGAAGCTTCTGTTTATTATGTATTTATTTGTGAAAAAAGGGTAGAATTTACTCCAAAGAAAATAAATGAGTTTTATTCTGTATAAGATGTGTATAGATGCTAGTATCTTTTTTTTTGTTACAGATCAGGCTTTAGATGAAGTTATTTCTTTTCTGACTAGTGAAAAAGGGGCTTGGACAATAATAAAATGGAGTTAAAGTTAAATTTCCCCTTTCTATGTTAAATTTAGTATCTAAAGTCTGACACTATTTTATTTCTAAGAGGATGATTCCAACGAATCATCATAGTAAAGTGACCAAGGATAGAGCCATCCTGGGATCCATACTGAACTACTGTATTCAACAAGTGATGGATATAAATATAGCCTCTATCATTTATATGAACATTTTATCCATTGCTCTGGGAGAGACCACTAGTGGATTGGCACACCCTGCCGTTATTTACACACTTTGTGAGCAGGCAAGAGTTGATTTTAGATCTAATGAGGAGCGGATTGAGCCTCAGAGACCCATTGGGACTGCTAACATCAAGACTTATGAGTCCCGTGTTGATTGGAGATATGGAAGACAGGCCAAGGATATTCCTTCTACTTCTAGAACCCCTAGTGAGCCTACATCAAATGACCCCAGCAATAGGGAGTTGTTTGATCAGATGATGACACAACAGGGAGATATTTCATAGGATGCAGTATATAGAGGGCAGAAATGCTCACACTGATGATCTGATTTGCCAGAAATTTGATTATGATGCTTCTTATGATGATGTTTTGGTGAGATACTTGAGGGGTGACCATACAGTTCAATTCCCTATTCACCCTACTTATACTCCATATTAGCAGCAGAAGTTAGATGTCGATGATGAGGAAGATGATGACTAGTGATCTATTTTGTTTATTTATTTGTGTTTGTACCGTGTGATTGTATTATTTGTGTTGTGATATTGTTTAGAATTTGTTGTTATGTTTTGTGAAACTATAATGTGGAAAATTGTTTTCATTTTAAGAATTTAGTTTAGTTCTGTTGTTATTTTTAGCACTTTGTTATGTTTTGTAGCACGCACTTTGTTATGTTTTGTTATTAGCTCTTTCTCAACAAATTTTATATGTATTATGTGCAATTTAATGTTTTTAGCCTTGTAGTTTTCATTTTAGCACCTGCAGTATTTTCAAATTTTTTGTTCAAAAGTCAGAATCTCCAACTGGTATAAATTTTTTTATGTATTTAATGCTTTCTTTTACCCTTCATTTTTAAATCTCTTCATGTAAAAATCTTTTAAAGTTTTATGTTTGGGGGGAGAAGAAAAAAAATCATTTTTAGAAAGAGAGAAAGAACTTAATTTTATTTGTCCTCACTTAATTATATTTTCAAAATTTTAAATTTAATATGACCTTTGGTATTAGAGGTTAACTTTGGATAACTATATTTATGTTTCTAAATATATAGTAAATTTAAATAAAAATTTTCAATAATAAAGGTTAATTATAAGGGCTAAGATATTTGGTAAAAGAGAATAA
>NW_018219778.1:63518-70094 GCF_001263595.1 Phalaenopsis equestris
TTATGAAATCTTTAAGTTAATATAAATTTGTTAAGTGAAGAAATGTAATAAGTTTTTAACTTTAGGAAGAAGATAGTGAAGTTCAAAATCATTAAAGGCTATCCAGATATAGTAATCCTGACATATAAAAAAAAAAGAGAAGAAAATAAAAAAAAAAGAAAAGAAAAAGGGGATTAAAAATGATCCTGAAAAGAAAAGTAAAAGAAAAAGAAAAAAAACATATATGGGGAGAAGCTTGAGGAGATGGCTAATTAAAAATTGGCTTCACTTGAATCAACTTAAGGAAAAAGACTTGAACACATTTTCTAAACTTTTTATTTGAATGTTAACTTAATTATTAATAAAGTTTTATGAAGTTTTTTTTCATATGAATTTGCTAATTGACTTTAATATAACAAATTGCAATTTTTCTTGAAAGAAATAGAGGATCAGAAACCTTAGACTTAATTATTAAATATCTTTATACCTTTAGTATTAACTGGAGTTGTTTTGAATTTTTCTTAAGTTATACTATTATATTTGGAAAACTAAAATATGGAAGTCTAAAAGTTTAGATCTTTATAATGAGTCATATTTTTTTATGTAGTAAATGAGTTACTTGAGGACAAGTAATATGTAAGTTTGGAGGATTTTGACAGGATTTTGATATATGCATTTTTAGACCCATATTTTATACCTATTTTTGATGATATTGCACTTAAATGGAAGGTATTTTTTAGACCCATATGTTACACTTTAATTTTATGATGTTACACTTTAATAAAAGGTATTTTGATGTTTTCTTGCAAGTTGTTCATTTTTAGGGCTAAAAAAAAAGAAAGCAAAAAAGATGAAATTTAGAGTCAAAATGACGTTTTTGAAGAAACGCTCAGCGCCAGCAACGTCGAGGGCAGTGCCGACGACGCATAACAAATTAATGTAGAGATTTTTTACTCAGTGCTGACGGCGCCAAAGGCGGTGCAGACCCCATTTCTAGAAGGTTCGATGTACCTTGGGCTCTATTTGGGGCCAAATCTCATCAGTAAATGGGCTCCTCTACGTTTTTCACTCCTTTACTTTCATTTTTTGCATCACATCATTCCATTCCATTAGATGGTTTGGTCGTATTAAACATCGACCATTAGATGATCCGATTAGGAGAGTAGATGTTTTAAATTTGACTTGTGTTAAGAAAAGCAGAGGTAGACCTAGGAAGACTTGGGCTTATTGTATTAAAAATGATCTTAATTTACTAGAACTAAATGAAAATATGACACTAAATAAGACGCAATGGAGAAAAAGGATTCATGTAGCCGACCCCACGTAGTGGGATTAAGGCTTTGTTGTTGTATCATTCCATTCCAATTCCATATTAGAGTCAATTAGTGATTTTATTTTCATAGTTTAGAGTTTTTGTGATGAAATTTAGCGTGAAACTTTCTGTAAGAGTGTTGGAGAAGGAGAAAAGTGAGAGATATCTTCTTCCTGCATTTCTAAGGAAAGGCTATAAAGGGTTTGCTTTAAGAAAGAGTTTTCACATAAGTATTATTTGTTTATCAGTGTTGTATGAAATTTCTTTTATATATGAAATTTGTTTTTTGTTATTTCTTTCTCATGAAGTCTGAGTATTTCCCTCTATCTTTCTCCCTACTCTGAGATACGATGAAATGAAGAGTTAATATGAATGTGCCAATATTAAATTGTAAAATAAATTGTGATGATTTCTTAACTCCAAACTTAATTTACTTTTTGATCTGACCAATTGAATTGTTAAAATGTGTTGTGAAACATATGATCAAGGAGATGGAGTATGAGTTCCACAATAGAGTAATGATCACATTTGATTTCATAAAAAAGAACATCGTTTATGGAATTAAGTGCAAATAAATAGTGAAATATTCTTTGTTGGGTGTAGAATTGGAGAACCTTTAGGGTGTCTTAGTAAAATATTCAATTCAGTTTTAGTATTTAAAAATTGAAGCGAGAGCTAGCCTTCAGGTGAAGGGAAGTGGGAGCTCTGGAGTGGGAGTCAGTATCCTCCTAGCCAAGCCATAGATTTAGGGACTAAACACTGAGATTAGCCAATGATTTTCTATGCACTGTATCAGGGTAGAGAATTAAAATTGATCCTATTTGGGACAATACATATTATGAACATTTATCTCATCTCATTTTACCATAGCCTCATTGTAGTGGGAAGGATGTTTTTTTTTACATAAGAATCTACGTTACATAAACATAGTTAATAGATTAATATTTACTATTTTAGATTTTGCATACTTGATTTGATAATAGTTTATAAATTTAATTTTTATTACATCTCAACAATTGAAATTAGTGACAGTGATTTTAATTGACTTTCTGTGAATTTCCTAGCAAATTTGTCATTTCCAATTTAAACTTTCCCTGTAGGATCGATACTTGGGCCTTAAATAGAAGATCTATTATTACTTGATAACGATACATATACTTGCATAGAATCCAAATATTAATTGATTATATTTAATTAAATTTTACACACTCTATCGCAACAAAAAAAGTCGGATCAGGAAGTCATTTCAGAAATGTCATAATGGAGAAATTATTAAGGAAATATCTTATAAACCATAGAATTGCTACTAGTTAACATCCTCAGACAAGTGGTTTGGCTGAATTATTCAATTGAGAAATTAAAAGAATTATGGAAAAATTTGTGAATCCAACAAAAATGGATGGTCAGTCAAACTTGACTATGCTTTGTAGGCTTATAGGACTACATACATAACTCCTATAGGAATGTCCCCATGTAGGCTAATATTTAGGAAAGTTTGTCACTTACCTGTTGAACTTGAGCATAAAACATATTGGGCGATTAATGAGTTCAATTATAATTTGAAAGATGCTGGTGAGAAAAGATTATTGCAATTAAATGAGCTTGAAGAGATAAAGAATGAATCTTACGAGAGTGCTAAGATTTACAAAGAAAAGATGAAGATGTGGCATGATCGAAGGATTCTTACTAAAAATTTTCAGCTAGGGCAACTAGTTTTGCTATATAATGCAAGGTTAAGATTATTTCTATGTAAAATTAAGTCCGGGTGGATGGGCCCATTTGTAGTGATAAAAGTTTATCATTACGATGTTGTGGATATTAAAGATCCTAAAACTGAGAAAGTGTTTAGAGTGAATGGGCATAGACTGAAACCTTATTTAGTAAGGGATCAACATAAATTTAACAATTGAATGATGTTGGGTCAACCAGAATAAACACTGGTTATGTCCGGCTAATGACGTTAAACTAAGCATTTTGTGGGAGGCAACCTAGAGTTATCAGTGTATTTTTCTTTGATTGTTGTTTGTGTGAGATTAAGAAAATTCTGGGTAGTATTTTTGAGATTATTATGTGTTAGTATTGATTTTAAGACTTTAGTTAGTGATCTATATGTGCTAAAATGAGAATTTGTACATTAAGTTGACTGGTGGAAAATTAAGCACTGGCGCTTAAATGCCAATATTCGGCGCTTAAGTGCGGGAGTTAAAAACCATGTGCAAAATTTTGATTCTAAAAGGTTTAACTGTCAATTCATTGACTAAAATGTGCCAAGTCAGTTTTAGGACTTGTCTAGGAGTTACTAGAGGGATTTAGACCTATAAATATAAGGGTTTTGTGAAGTAATTTCACCCTAGATCATTTTCAGCCCTAAAGTCTAAGAGAGAGATTTTGGGAAGATGTGTTCATGGGAGATGGATTTGTAGAAGAAGGAAGAGACCATGAGGAAGAGATTGGAAGAGATTCATTGAGATTCATTAGTCAAAGTGCACAAGAGATGTATAATTGTTTCTTAGCCGTTAGTATTGAAGGAATATCGAAAAAGATCAACAAAATTGAGACTATCAAGGCTTTATTGGAGATAAAGGTAATTGAGATTCATGCACATCTAGAACATATTGGATGGCAATTAAAAATGAAATTTACCCATGCTATTTATGTAGAGGAACCAGATAAGGAGATTTATCTTAAATAGAAATGGATAAAAGAAGATAGTATCAGAGCTCGTCACCACCGTCCGTTTTATCAGCTTTATATTCTGATTGCCCAAGGAGAGACTAATGAAAGACCATGATTTGTCCCAACAAATGAAGAATGGAATTAATTTCAGTGTTAAACTTTGTTTGTTAGGAGTTGTTGTTTAATGTGTTAAGTGTTAAATATTATTTTTTTAAGTTTATGTTAGTTTTTTTAGTGTTTATATTTAGAAATATTTTCTAATCCGAGACTATTTAGAGTGAGAATTAAGAGTTATATGCACTTGTACTAGTTCGCAAATGAATGTATATGTCTATTTGTGTTAAAATTTGTGTTTTTTAGCCTCGAATCAAATGAGTTATATTGGAGAATTTCGAGAAAAAGGAGAGTTAAGAGAGAGGAAAAAAGTCATTTAAGTGTTATGAGACCAATTAGGAGTGGTATACTTAGGCTTAAAGTGCATATTACTTAGGTTCAAAATTATCAAAAATAGTGCATTGGCGCCTAAGAGCCACAATCTTGTGCTTAAGCGTGATGTAACCCGAGAGGCAGGCGTTTAAGCGCCACTTATCCGCGCTTAAGCGCCGGTTCATGAAAACCAGTTCGCGAACAGTTAAAAGTGAAAAATAACCCCAAAAATCACCATTTTTAATGCCACTGTCACCTTCTTCCTCTTTTTTTACTCTCTCCATTACCTTCAACCTCTAGAGTTTGCGATTTTAAAGTCTAGGGCAAGCCATTTTGTGGAGATTTCTTGTTGAAATTAAAAAAAAATTGCTAGATTTTGATTTCTTAAGGTAAGAGCTTCACTTCTATGTAAAAATTTTGGATTTTCACAATGTATTTTGAGTACATTTGGAAGAACCCAAAAATCACTATTCATGGTGAAAAATGAGGAAAAATCTATGGAAATTGCATAGAAAGTGTAGTTTATGCTTATAGAAGTTGACTTTAGTAGATTAGACTTGATTTTTGAAGTTATTATGGAATTTTATGAAATTTATAGAATGGCACCAAGAATGAAGTGGAGCAAAGGAAAAGAGCCACTTTGATGAGAGCAAGTTTGTGATTTCAAAAGCTCACGATATGTACAATGATGCTCTGAAATCACGAAAACTTATCCAGGAGTGATATTTCAAAAATCCAGATGGATCCGTAAAAGATCTGATCATTCGTCGACAATGGGAACGATTCTGCTGTTTTTTTGTTGTGGCCGTTATTTCTATAGTTAGGGAGTTCTATGCTAACCTTCCCGAGACTGAAGATGATCGAGTCATGGTTGGAGAAAAATTGAAACCTTTTTCACCGGAGGTAATTAATATGTTTTACCATCTACCACCTGATACTTTCTTTTTTTATGCAAACTATAGTCCTACTAAGATGGAGATAGATGAGATTATTTCCTATTAGACTATTGGAAGAGGGCTCTGGAAAATTACAAATGATAGAAGAGTCAATTTTTCCACCTCAAAGTTGAGTGCACCTTCAAAGGCATGACACTATTTTATTTCAGCCCATCTATTACCGAAAAATCATCTCAATGAAGTTACCAGAGAGAGTGAGCAACATTGAACTATTGTATTTAGGAAGGCAAGCTCATCAACATTGGAGCTTTGATCTATCAGACTATCATCAGTTCTGCCACTGCCGTTACTACTACGGGTGGGATTTGCTTCCTTGATCTTTTCTTTGTGTGAGCAGACTGAAGTAAGATATAATAGCTGAGAGGAAGTACTATTGCCTTAAAGCCAATTACAAGTGTGAATGTGAATTCGTATTCAGAGCATTCTATTTTTGGCTGGAGAGGAGGATTTTTAAGGAGTTATAGAATGACAACACCTGCTGCTTCTACATTTAGACCATCTACCTCACAAGCTTCTACTTCTAGAGGTGAGTCTAAGGAAACTCAATGTCATTTATTGCAAAGAATGATGGATAATATCAACTATACCATAGATAAGGTACGAAATTCAGAAAGCTTTGCAGGTCATATTGATGGGTATAATAGAAGAAAAAGTGATTATGAAGAGAAATTTCATTCATCTCTAGAAAACATCATTAGGGGTAACCAAGGAGTGCAATTTTCTCCATATTCTAGATAACCCAATATGAGCCTGCAGATGTCTGGAATAGCGGTGATTTTGAGGATGATGAGGAGGACTGATTTTATTTTTATGTTTATAATATGTGTTGGACTGCGTGGTTTGGACTTGCTACATTTGCATTTGTGTACCTGTTTAAACCTTGTGATGTGTGAGACCTTTATTTTGTTTAATTGTATTGTGATGATTGTGATGTTGTGTTTTTTATTTTTAAATTCTAAGGTAGTAATTGTTGATTTGTGTTGATTATTGTGTTTTAGTTAGATAGGATTGAACTTATTTCTATGTCTTGTAACTTATTTCTGGATTGAACTTATTTCTATGTCTTGTGAAAAGTTAAGAATCTTGCTAACTTTAGTTTTAAATTTTAAACTTAGAAAACTGCTACCTTATATTTTACTTTTATCTTATTAGTGTATTTGTTTCTATGTTGAGACTGGAAATCAAAGTTAGTGTCTTAGTTTGTTTTTCTTAGTTTGTTTTTATATT
>NW_018219778.1:70164-74558 GCF_001263595.1 Phalaenopsis equestris
AATGAAAATGATAGAAAATTGATATGAAAATGATAGAAAATTGATCAAAAACTGTTTTTAATTTTATACTTGTATTTATACTTGTATAATTAGGGTATAAAAAAAAATCTTGTAAGCATGTTATTTCAAATTTTCATTTCTGCTTATATATATCTACTGTTAAACTGTTTAGTCTTGTTAAAAATTTAAGTTTGGGGGGATGAAAAATATTTTCAAAACTTGAATTTTATTTGTTCTCAAATGTGCTGCAAGTGAATTTGATTTGAAAAGAAAATAATCAATTTGATTTTAAGAGAAAAATTAATCTTGTATATGAAATTATATTAGGGAAGTAAAATTTGATTATAGAAATGAGTAAGAAAATTTAGTTAAGATTTTGAGTAATGAAGAAAAACTTATGTCTTGTCTGCCATTATTCCAACTTCGTCCCGACAAGAAACCAGATGAATGAAATTTACCAATATTTAACGGACGAAACTGAAGACTGGGAAATGAGAGAAAACGGGTATGTTAGTTTTTCTGCGACACTTCTAAATCCCGTTTCTAAACACTGACACTTCTTGATTTCTGCAAAATTGTTACCGACGATGAAGATCGATAAAATTTCTAAGGAAAGTGCTATTCTGAATTACTGCATCCAAATGGGACTGCCGATCGATATTGGATCTATAATTCTGAAGTCTGTTTTGGGCCTGATCGTTCATGGATCAACTTATGGGCTTGGACACCCTTTCACAATTTTCTTACTTTGCAGTCAGTTCCAAGTATCTTATGAAAATTGAGAAAAGGTACTTCTACCTTGGAGCCTTTGTGACCAAACGGAGAGATTCCCAGCCTATGAAGATGAAAATGATATGGCTATTATAGTGGATCAATCGTCTCAAAATTCACTGCCTATTCAACCTTTAGTTCCAGACAAGACACTAGTGATCCCGCATAGAATCAAGAAATTTGAGAAGGAGGTACAAAATTTTATGAATGCAATTAATAATATCTCTGATTTCTTCGATCATTTAGACTGGAGGATGAAAGAAAATTTTTAGAACTCTGGACATATCAAAGGAAGTTCAAAGGAAGTTTGATACGGCTGATACGGCTGATGAGACGGATGAAATTGATAGAAGAGGATTCTACTGAAGAATTTCCATAGCGGCCCTTCTATAACCTCTTCTTTCATGTGCAATCAATGGGTGATCTCAGAGGAGAATCTAGCATTGAATCTGAAAAATAGTAGATTTACATTGTTACTTGTTTTTCTATGTGTGTAATTTGATTTGAACTTTGCATTTGCTTTGCTTTATAATTATGCTTTTAGATCTCTGTATAGTTGAGACTGAGCATAAGATGTTTGTTTTCTATGTTTTGAGTGTTGTGGCTTGGATTGTGATGCTGAATTGATGTATTAAGGTTGAGAAAATAACAAACTTAGGTATGTCCTGTAACGTATATTGTAACCATTGGAATTTGTATATAATTGTGATGTATTGTGTTGTGAAAGTTTATTTGTGATAAGTACATCATTTAATCACTTAAAGTTCTATCTATAATGATTGAACGGATGTCATTGAGGCTTGAAATTGATCAAAATCGCAAAAATCCAAAAATTGAACTAAATTAATAGAGCCCGCCGACGGCGCCCTCGACGCCGCCGACGATGGACTTTTCCCAAGACTTAGGATATAATTTCAATAGAGTGCATCGACGGCGCCAAAGACCCCACCGACGGTGAGATCTTGGAAAAACACCTTTAACCACGATTTTGACCAGTCAATTACCACTATTCATCATCCCTTTCCTCTAAAAAATGTGATTTTTGACCTAGGACTTGAGCGATCTTAGATTTGGGGGAGATTTTAAGGCATTTAGACACCGAATTTGATCATCTCTTGGTAAGAGTTTCACTCCAAACTAAAAATATTTTATTTTCACCATGAATTTCTTCCATTTCACCATAAAATATTTTATTTTCACCATGAATTTCTTCCACATTGAGGAGACCCGAAAAATTTGAGCATGTGAAGAAAAGATTGAGAAGAAATTCATGGAATTTAGTTTTGAACTCTTAGAATCACTCTTGGAAGCCATTATTTGCATATTTGAAGTATATTTTAGAATTTTTCTATAATTGTGATCAGATTGAAATGGCTTCACGACAAAAGAGGCGACTTGAGTTTGATAAGTCTTGCTTCGTCAATGCGAAGACTCAATCAAGTTTTACTCCAGTGTTTGAAGGAAAGAAGTGTATACAAGATCTTATTTTTGAGAGTCTGGGAGGAGAAATTGAACTAGTTATTACCAAACAGAGGTGGGAAAACTTTTGTTACACCACCAATAAGGCTGCTGCAAATATTGTAAAAGAATTTTAGGCCAACATGTTCTATTCTGAGGATGGAGTCGTTCAAGTGCGGGGATTTTCTGTTGAATTTAGTGCCGCCCGCATTAAATCCTTTTACGAAGTCCCAGACTCTTATAACTGCCACTACGAAACCTTCAGTATGATGGAAGGCCCACTGAATGATGTGACCAACTTTCTCACTGATGCGAAAGAAATGTGGAAGATTAAGCAATGAGAACTGGTAAATTTTTCTACTTCCATGTTAAATGTGACATCTAAAGCGTGGCACTATTTTATTTCCTCTACTCTGTTACCGACCTATCACCATAGTGAGATAACAAGAGATAGAGCTATTCTGAATTTCTGATAACAGAAATTTAAATGTGGGGAGAATCATTTTTAAGAATATATTGACCACGGCAAAGAGTGAAACAAGTGGAGGTCTAGGACATCCTGACCTTATTTATGCATTGTAACAACTTTCTAGAATAGAAGCTGGAGATGATGAGGAATGGGTTTACCTTATGAAACCCATTAGTAAAGATAATTTGAAGACTTATGAATCCCACGAAGAATGGAGAGCTAGAAGTAGGAGTCAAGAACCTTCTACTAGTAGAGATATCCCCTCTACTAGTTATGACCTTCCTTCTTCTAATTCCCCTACCCTAACTGACTTGATGAATGAATTGACCTTGCAGCGAAAGAGTATAGAATTAATAAATGAAAGGATTGGAGGTTTAGAACGTAGACATGATTATGATAGTGAGTACCTTCAAAGGCATTCTAATTTTGAGATAGCTTACTACGAAGCTCAGACCCAACACTACAGAGGTGAGCCTGATGTTACTTTTCCTGAATGCCCCCAATATACTCAGTATCAACCCAATCCACCTGCTGACAAAGAAGACAAAGACATAGTTTGGGATTTTGATATCTGAATGTAATTGATGTACTTGTACTTTTATTTTTGTATTTTTTTGTAATAGAAATGGATTTTTGCCTGTTTTTGTACTTTCATTTTTATTGTTATGTTGTAACTGAATAATTTTGAATTATTATTATAATTGTTAGTGTGGTAGTTAAAATTTGCATGTGTAGTATAATGGATGTTGATTAGAACTTTGTGAACTGTAATATGATGTGTGTAATTGTTTGTTAGGATTGTGGATGTGATAGTGAAATATTGAGTTTGTTTAATGTTTAGTTTTGTACTTATTTCAAAATTTCATTACCCAACAAATTCTTTAATGATTTATATGTGTAGAAAGCTCCTAATGTACAAACCAGTTGAAGTAGAAATTTTGAGAAGGACTGCAAAATTTTCAGAATGATGAAAATGCCTAAAATACTGAGGTATGATTTATATTTAGAGTTTTTCTTTCCACCTGTATCATTCATATTTAAAAATTTAAGTTTTGGGGAGGGAAGAAAAAGATTAACTACTAGATGTTCTTTATTTAAATATTTTTAAAAATTATTAATATGATTTTATGTAGTGAATTTAATCCACGTAACTATATTTTGTAGCTACTTATGTATTATTGTGGATTTAAAGAAATATTTTTGTAATGAAAATTAATTTTGTAGATTAAGATATGTAGTATAAGGGAATAAGAATATATATATTGAAGTGTTAAGAATCTGAAAATTTATTTGAGAAGAAAAGATTGGGACTCAATGATGTAAAAGCTATGAAATATTTACAAGGTAAAGGAATGCTTTGAGTTTCAAATTTAGGAAAAGAAAGGTGATGTTCAAAATCATTAAAGGCTATCCAGATATAATAATCCTCACTTGAAAAAGGAAAAAGAAATGATTGACAACAATCCCTGAAAAGAAAAGAAAAATATATAGATTTGATAGAAATCCAAATGAAAAAAAGAAAAGAAAAAAAAAGAAAAAAAAATATGAAAGTGAGGAGAAGCTTGAGGAGATAAAAAATTGGCTTCACTGGACTTACCTAAAGGGAAAACCTAAATACATTCCTGAACTTAGATTTATGGATTAGATCTTTTATTAGTGGTGTTCCCATGAAATTCCTATCCTTTGAATATTCTAA
>NW_018219778.1:74593-75767 GCF_001263595.1 Phalaenopsis equestris
CTAGAACTCTTAAACTTGATGACTAGATAATTTTGTAACTATAGAGTTAATTTAATTACTTGAATTTTTTCTGAAAATCTCACTATGGTATTTATTTAAATCAAACTTATAGTATTTCTGAATTAAAGCTTTACTAACATAGATCATAACTTTTATATAGTAATAAAATTACTTAAGGACAAGTAATAGTTAAGTTCGGGGGATTTTGACCAAAGGAAAATATGTTGAGATTTTCATACCTACTTTACACTATTTTTGATGATATTGCACTTTAAAGAAAGGTAGTTTTGATGTTTTGTTGCAGGAATGATGAATTAGGGTCATTAGAGCAAAAAGATGCAAAAAGGAGCAAATTTGGAGCAAAAAGGACCAAAATGTGAAGATTTGAACTAGGGCGCTGATGGCGAGCCCAACGACGCCGACGACAAGAAATTCTTGAGTCTCCAGATTTAATGATTTAGAAAGCCCGCCGAGGGCGCCCTCGAGATTGCCGATGGCGAGATCGACGGTTATGTCCAATAATGCATTGGATGAGGATGAATTTTGGAGGGATGCTTAGGCAACTCTTGGGAAAACTAATCCACATCTTTAAATCTTTAAAAAGAAGATTTTGTAAAAAGAAGATTTTGGCTGAAAATAGGAGGCTCTAACAGGCTTTGGCTAGGCTCTGACAGGATCTGGCTAGGCTCGGGAGGCACTGGAGAGGGGAAGTTAAGTGTTGGGAAAGTGTAGAGAGTCTAATTGCGAGGAATTCTTTGAAAGATTGTAAGAGTGAAGGGAAAGTGAGAGATTTCTTCCTCCTTTCCGCTTTGACGAGGAATTCTGTGTGCTGTAAAGAAAGGAAGATTCAGAGGAACTTTGAGGAGTTTGCTTGGGGAGAAATTAGAGATAAGTTTTTTTACTTATTGTAGTTTGTATGACTTTGCTTTTATATATGAATTCCGAGTTTTTTTGTGTCTTCCCCATGAGTTCTGAGTAGTTTTCACTTTCTTTCTCCTTATCTTGAGATTTGTGAAATGGTGATTTGATTTGGTTGAGCTAAGAAAATGTTAAAGAAGTTGTGACGATATTTTCACTTTGAGTTTAATTTACTTTTAATCTAGCCAATTGATTTGTTAAAATATGTTGAGTTTTACAATTAAAGTGAAGGTTACATCCAAGATTCAGGGCAAGA
>NW_018219778.1:75899-83523 GCF_001263595.1 Phalaenopsis equestris
TGTAGATGTTAGCCCTCAGGCGAGGGGAACGTGGGAGCTCCGAAGTGAGAGCCGGTATCCTCCCGCCCTAGCCACAAATTCAGTAAAAAAGCATAGGAGTAGTCAATGTTCTTTGTGTCTGCACCAATGGGTAAAGAATAGGTATGCTCCTATTTGGCACAATACAATTTGAAGTGGTTCACTTTATCCATTCACTATAATTTCTTAACAAGGAGAACGAAGTTTTCTTATATATTGAATATCACATTAAAAACTTTATTAGTATAATTAGTTATTTAAGAGTTATCAAAATTACATATTTATTTCAATTGCCTATTAGTGAGAGATAAGCAACTTGAATTTCATTGTTGCGATTAAAGTATTTCTTTTCTAAAATCTTAGTTTGTAGTTCTAATATTACTCCCTGTGGGATTGATATCTAAGACTCCATTAGAGCCTTATATCACTTGAGCGATACGTATACTTACGTTGATAAGTGTGACATTACCATTATTGAATATTTTATATATACATCTTATTGAATCTATAACTGTTATTAAGTTTTCGGTGTCGTTACTGAGGAATAAAATCTTTTAGCAGCAGTATTAAATGCTTTTATCTTTAAGCATATATAAAGTCACTTTTCAATAAGTTAAGGAGAAGAAGTTGTCTTCAGAAGAACTGGTGTTACAAATGGGTAGTCAGGTACAGAGTCAGAGTAAAGCTATAACAAACAAAAATAATCAATTGGGACAAATTGCTAACGCACTTAGCAATAGGCCTCAGAGAACACTTCCTAGTAATGTTGAGATCAATCTTAAAGATAAAAGTAAAGAGCTAGAGCAATTTAATGCATTCCACTTAAAAAGTGGGAAAGAATTGAATGTTGGTGTTTAACAAGAAATTAAAGTTGAGGGAAAAGATAAAGAAACTAAAAAAGCTAAAGAAACTTTTTCTATGGAAGTGGAAAAACATGTTTCTCTAACTAAGAAGAATGAAGAAAGACCACCACCTCCTTTTTCTCAAAAGTTGTAGATAAAAAAAAACTTGATCAACAATTTTCAAGATTTCTTAAGATATTTAAAAAGCTTACAATTAATATACCCTTTTATAGAAGCTCTGGAACAAATGTCAAGCTATGCAAAGTTTATGAAAGAAATTTTAAATAAAAAAAGGATGTTCAAAGGTTAAGAAATTGTTACACTTAGTGAAGAGTGTAGTACAATAATTTAGAAAAAGCTTCCTCAAAAACTCAAAGATCCTGACAGTTTCACCATGCCCCGTGCAATTGGAGAAAAATTTTGTGGAAACGCTTTTATCGATCGCCAAATTGGGAAGGTGTATTTAATTTAATATATTAAGAGATATGCATTAGATATATATATATATATATATATGTACTATAGTTTTGAAAAGTAATAATCTAATTTTTTTTTGAAAATACGAGACCGAACCGATCCCATATAGACAATAGTTTAAGTAAACGAGCACAACATTAAAAGCGATGTATATATCCTAAGGAATAGACACTTTGCTGTCTAATGAGGCTTGATTAAATAAACTAAAGAATTTATGACATCTTTTTCAGTTTGCGAAATCATTTTATGTTGACCGACAAATTTTCTCCTATTTAATCTAAAAGATTAGATAAGGTTTACATTAAGCTGGTTTCTAAAGTTTCCTATAAAATTAAGCCTCTATAGTTAATTACATCTTATAAGAAAACTTTTGATTTAGATCAGAAAATATTATTTCTAAGAAATTCAAAGGATAGGATTTTTCAAGGTCGGACAAAGGAGCGTCAAATGGGAAAGACTCAATTTTGGAGCAATTATTGTAGAATATAAAGGAAGAAAACAAGGGGATGTCATGGATCCTGAGAAGAAACTTGATGACTTCTCAAGCTATCATATGATTTAGCTTCAACTTTGAAGAGATATTGTTAAATGTTTTATCCTACCATATTTATTAATTAGAGATTACATTTGCATGACATAATCATACAAATAACCTGGAAGATAAGAGGGTTTATATCGTGATGAACAACAACCTCAGAGCATAAGGCGAGTTAGGGCTTAAATTATATAACATGATTTTACAAAGGCCTAAATAAGACGTGAGTATTTATGTTGCATTAGGCAAACAACATCAAATTCCTATGGCTTGTAATTTAAATTCTAAGGAAAAATTTGTTGTTGTAGATCAACTGCTCTCTCAAAGTTGCTCTTCTGTCCATCTTGTCATACTGCCCACAGAGTTAGCTCTAAGCTCATTGTTGAAGTAGAAATCCTAAGGTCAAGAGGTTAAAAAAGTTTTACCAAGCGTGTTTAAGTGACAAATTTTGTTGTTCAAGTACTATGGGGCGAGGGTTAAAGTTGATTAGAGTGACACCAGTTAGGATCCCACAGTTCCCTCATTCTAATACCACAATTTTTTTTTTGAATTTTCTTAGTCTAAATGAGTTGTTAAGCTCCTTTAAATTAGGGAGATCTCTTTAGCAACTATGGGTTACCACATCCGAGGGACTTGACCAAAGAAAAATATGTTGAGATTTTCATATCTATTTTACACTGATTTTGATGATTTTGCAATTTAAAGAAAAGTATTTTTGATGTTTTGTTGTAGGTATGTTGAATTATTGTCATTGGATAAAAAAAGATGAAAAAAGGAGTAAATTTAGAGCAAAAAGGACCAAAATATGAAGATTTGATCTTTGGCGCCGATGACACCATCGACGCCGCCGACGGTGGGTTTTTCCTAATTTTCTAGAATTAAATATTCTAGAAGGCCGCCGATGGCTCCATCGAGGCCGCTGACGGCGAGAACGATGGTTCTCTCAATCGATGCTTTGAATGTGGACAATTTTTGAAGGGACGCTTAGGTAACTCTTTAAAACTCTTCTACAACTTTAAGAGAAACATTTTGGAGGCCAAAAAAGGGAGTCTAGAGAGTCCAGAGTGCCCAGAGAGTGTTAAGTGGTCTTCAGGTGTCCAAGGGAGTGTAATTTAGGGTTAGATATTGTGAGGAATTTTTTGAGAGAATGTAAGAGTGGAAGGAAGGTGAGAGATTTCTTCCTCCTTGCTGCTTCGAAGAGGAATTCTGTGTGTTGTAAAGAAAGGAAGGAAGTTGTGATGATTTTTTCACTTCAATCTTAATTTACTTTCAATCTGGCCAATTGATTTATTAAAATATATTGAGTTTTACAATTAAGGTGAAGATTACATCCAAGATTCAGGGAGGTCAAAGTCCTTGGAAGTTGGGTGAAAATAAATAGGGAAATAAAATTATTGGGCATAGAATTGGAGATTTTAGAGTGATAGACTGAAATCCTCAAATTGGTCCTATCGTTTGGGTACTGAAGTGTAGATGTTAGCCCTCAGGCAAGGGGAACGTGGGAGCTCCGAAGTGAAAGTCGGTATCCTCCCAGCCTAGCCGCAGATTCAGTAACCAAGCATAGGATTTGTTAATGCTCTTTATGCCTAGTCCAAAGGGTAAAGAATAAGTATTCTCCTATTTGGCACAATACAATTTGAACCGATTCAATTTATCCATTCACTTAAATTTCTTAATAAGGAGAAGGATGCTTTCTTATATATTGAACTTCACATTAGAAACTTTATTAGTAGAATTAGTTGATTTAGAGTTTATTAAAATTACATTTTTTATTTTAATTACCTATTAGTGACAAATATGCAATTTGAACTATGTTGTTGTGATTAAGTATTGCTTTTGTAAATCTTAAGTTCGTAGCCTCTAATATTACTCCTTGTGGGATCAATATCCACGACTCCAATAAAGCCCTATATTGCTTGAGCAATACATATACTTGCATTGATAAGTGTCACTTTGCAATTATTGAATATTTTAGACACATCTTTATCAAATCTATAATTGTTGTCAAGTTTGTTTTTACACCGTTGTCGGGGATTTAAATCTTCTAGCAGCACTATCAAATTCTTGTATTTTTCAGCATATATAAAGTCGCTGTCAAGTTTTTGGCACCGTTGCCGTGGTGTAAGAATTAAATTTAAAAAAAAATCGTAATTAGAGTAACAGACAAGTTAGGACTATTAGAAAACTTTTTCTTGAATTGCAACTTATTTTCATATTTAGTTAACTGTTTCTCTGTGTACTGATTTAAATTGTATGCGTAAATTTGATCCTGAAAATCTTATACCCTACGATTCAGAATTAGAACGCACTTTTAGGAGAATTAGAAAACTAAGAAAAGAGCCTAGAAATCCTGACACAATGGAAAATAATGTGAACAATCAAGGAATAGAAAATGAAGATCAACCGAGACCTCTACGAGATTATGCAAATCCTACAACAGATGAAATTCACTTATCTATCCAAAATCCTGATGTAGCTACTAATTCATTTGAGCTCAAATATGTTATTATCCAAGTGGTACAAAATAATCAATTCAGAGGTACACCAAATGAAGATCCTAATTGACAGCTTGCTAGTTTTTTAGAACTTTGTGATACCTTTAAATATGATAGAGTTTCAAACGATGTTGTTAGACTTAGAATTTTTTCCTTTTCACTTAGGGATAAGGCTAAGTTTGGTTAAATTTGTTAGCACTGGATCTATTAGAACTTGGGGAGAACTTTCACAGAAATGTCTATCCAAATATTTCCTATCCAAATATTCAAATATTTCCCTCCATCCAAAACTACTAAACTTAGAAATGACAACATAATTTTCTCAGATTGATGGAGAGTTGATATATGAAGCTTGGGAGAGATTTAAAGATCTTCTTAGGAAGTGTCCACATCACTCGTTACCAGATTGGTTGATAACTTAAATTTTTTACAATGGATTAGTGGGATCTCTTAGATAGATTATAAATGCTGCGGCTGGTGGTTCTTTAATGTCAAAACCTTTTGATGAGGCTTATTCGTTAATAGAAGAGATGACTATCAATAATTTTCAATGGCCCTCTGAAACTATAAATCCTAAAAGAGTAGCTAGTATCCATAATTTTGATGTAATATCTATGTTAGCTTCGCAGTTTGCTGCAATATCAAAAAAATTAGATCATTATGAAATGAATTATTCTCCAACACCTATTATGATGGAAGAGAATTCATCTGGGCAATTTGTGGATGTTCAACCTTCTTATGAGACTCTAAATACTACTAACAATATACCTAATAATCCTTATTCGTACTATTATAACCCAGGTTGGAAGAGTCATCCTAACTTTAATTGGAATAATAATTCTTCTACAAATGAACAATGGCCAAACAACCTAGTAAACCCATTGGGAAATTCATCCAACCAGGGAAATATTATATATATATCTTCTTATCCTCCAGGATTTAACAGTAACACTCAATTTAAGGAAAAGAAGTTCTCTATGGAAGAGTTGATACTGAACATGGGTCAACAATTACAAAATCAAGGAAATCAATTAAAAATTCAAGGAAACCAGCTATAAAATTAAGGAACTGCTATTAATAATATTAAAAATCAATTGGGGCATATCACTATTGCACTTAGTAATCGAACATTGGGAAATTTTCCTAGTATTGTGGAACTAAATCCTAAAGATCAAGGAAAATAAAAGATAAAAGCAATACAATTACAAACTGGAAAAAAATTGGAAACAAGAGTGTAGAAAGAAACGAAAACTAAAAAAGAGAAAGTGGATTCAGAAAAAGAAAAGGATCTTGAATACCCAGATTTAGAATATCCACTTATACTAATGAAAAGTACTGTGGAAAAACCTCCACCACCATTTTCTCAAAGATTGAAACAACACAAAAAGGACAAAAAAATTTTCAAGTTTATAGAAACTCTTAAGAAATTAATGGTAAATATTCTTTTCGCAGAAGCTTTAGAGCAAATGCCTAATTATGTGAAATTTATGAAAGATATTTTGAATAAGAAAAGGAAGTTCATTGATAATGAGACTGTTGTGATAATGATAATGAGACTGTTGCACTTAGCGAAGAGTGTAGAGCAATTATTCAGAAAAAGCTTTCTAAAAAATTAAAAGATTCAGGTAGTTTCACACTACTGTGTGCTATCGGTCAAAGATTCTATGGAAGAGCTTTATGTGATTTGGGAGTCAGCATTAATCTTATGCCTCTATCAATTTTCAAAAGTTTAGGATTAGGAGAAGTCTCACCTACTTCTGTAACTCTTTAGTTAGTGGATCTTTCAGTTACTTATCCTAAGGGAGTAATAGAAGATGTGTTAGTAAAAGTTGATAAATTTATCTTTCCTGTGGATTTTATTTTTTTAGATATGGAGGAAGATAAAGAAGTACCTATAATTTTAGGGAGACCTTTTTTAGCTACTGGAAGAGCTATGATGGATGTTCAAAAGAGAGAATTAACTATGAGAGTTAATAATCAAGAAGTGACTTTTAACGTTGCAAAATCTATGAAATACCCTGCTGTTGAAAGAGACAATGAATATTTTTGCATGGAAATTAGTGAACATCTATTGAACGAGCATTTAAAGAATATTTTGAAGAAAAAAAGATTTTGAAGACAAAGATGAGGTTATTTTGGATGAAATAGAAAAAGAAGAATTAGATTATGTTCAGAAAAGATTTGAGATGTTGGATATTACAGGAAATGCTGATAAGAATCTAGTTCCGTCAATTATAAAACCGCCTGAACTTGAGTTGAAAATCTTGTCTAAGCACTTGAAGTTGAAAACATAGCCTAACCAATTGAAGTATGTGTTTCTGGGAAACTCATCTACATTACCTGTTATTATATCTTCATAGTTAAATGATTTGCAAGAGCAAAGACTTTTGGATACATTAAAAAAATATAAGAAAGCTTTTAGTTAGACCTTAGCTGAAATTAAAGGAATCAGTCCTTCGATCTGTATGCATAGAATTATACTGGATGAACAATATAAACCAAGAGTTGATCCACAAAGGAGATTGAACCCAATGATGAAAGAAGTAGTCAAAAAAGAAATTTTGAAATGGTTGGATGCTGGAATTATATATCCTATTTCAGATAGTGCTTGGGTAAGTCCAATTCGGACATACTGGCTACCATCAAATTCCTATTACTCCCGAGGATCAAGAAAAGACAACATTTACTAGTCCTTTTGGAACTTTTGCTTTTCAAAGAATGCCTTTTGGATTATGTAATGCACCTGCAACATTCCAGAGATATATGATGTCTATAATTAGTAAGTTAATTGAAGATGGAATAGAAGTGTTTATGGATGATTTCTCTGTATTTGGAACATCATTTGATGCATGCTTAAATAATCTTGAAAAAGTTTTGGAGTTATGCGAAAGAACTAATTTAGTTCTAAATTGGGAGAAACGTCAATTTATGGTTGCAGGAGGAATAGTGTTACGACATAAAATTTCAAAAAATGGTATGGAAGTAAACCTTGCAAAAATTCAAGTTATATCTAAATTAACACCTCCTACTGATGTAAAAAGGGTTAGAAGTTTTCTTGGACGTGTTGGTTTTTACAGGCTTTTTATTAAAGATTTTTCAAAAATTACCAAACCTCTATGACAACTTTTAGAAAAGGACAGGAAATTTGAGTTTATTGAAGACTGTTTAAACGCATTTGAGTTATTAAAAGAAAAGGTAATCACAGCCCCTATAACAATTTCCCCTAACTGGGAGATATAACAATTTCCCCTAACTGG
>NW_018219778.1:83599-84971 GCF_001263595.1 Phalaenopsis equestris
TAAGATTTTTAAATGATAAGATTTTTAAAGTTATATACTATGCTAGTAAAACCCTTAACGATGCTCAAATTAACTAAATTATTACTGAAAAAGAGTTACTGGCTATAATGTTTGGTTTTTAACAATTTTGATAATTGGGACTAAATGTGTTGTGCACACTCATCACTCTGCTATTAAATATATGATGCAGAAGAAGGATGTCAAACCAAGGTTAATTAGATGGATACTTTTGATGCAAGAATTTGATCTTATGGTTATTGATAGAAAGGGAACTGATAATCAAATTACTGTTCATTTGTCGAGATTAGAATATCATGAATTCTCTGACACCGATAATGAAATTACAGACACTTTCCCTGATGAACAACTCTATAATATTAACTATAATATTAATGAGTAGTATGCTGATATTGTTAATTATATTGTAAGTGATATTTTTTCACCTATGCTGACAGTGCAACAGCAAAGAAAATTTATTCATGATGCGAAAGCATATTTTTGGGATGAGCCTTATTTATATAAACAATGTACAGATCTTATTATGAGAAGATGTGTACCTTATCAAGAAACTGAATTAATTATTCAGAAATGTGATGAGTCTAAATTTGTAAGACATTTTGGAACTGATAAAACTGCTTATAAAATTTTACAAGCTGAATTCTATTGGCCTACTCTCTTTAGAAATATTTACAGATACATAAAAACTTGTGATCGATGCCAACGAGTAGGCAATATTTCTAGAGGAAATGAAATGCCTCTGAATTTCATGTTAGAAGTTGAGATCTTTGATGTTTGGGGATTGGATCTCATGGGACCATTTATTCCTTCATCTGGGAACTTATACATATTAATTGCAGTAGACTACGTTTCAAAGTGGATTGAAGCACAAGCCTTACCTCGTTGTGATGCTAAAAATGTTTCAAGATTTTTAATGAAAAACATTTTCACTAGATACAGAGTGCCAAGAGTTATTATCACTGATGGAGGATCCTATTTTAGGAATAAATATATTTAGAGATTGGCAGAAAAGTTTAATTTTATTCATAGAATCTCTACTTCTTATCACCCCCAAACCAATAGGTTAGCTGAAGTTTCTAATAGAGAGATTAAACAAATACTTGAGAAGAATGTAAACCCTAGTAGAGTAGATTGGTCTACTAGACTAGATACTGCATTATAGGCTTACAGGACTGCTTATAAAACTCTTATTGGAATGACTCCTTATAGGTTGATTTTTGGAAAGACTTGTCACTTACCAGTAGAATTGGAGCATAAAGCCTATTGGGCGAATAAAGAATTCAATTATAATTTGAAAGATGCTGGTGAGAAGAGATTGTTATAAATGAATGATGAAGAATTAAGAAATGAATCT
>NW_018219778.1:85008-88679 GCF_001263595.1 Phalaenopsis equestris
GGCGACTATCGGAAGATTAATTAAAGGTTCTTTGAACCAGGACAAGAAGTTTTGCTTTACAATACAAGACTGAAGTTATTCCCTGGGAAATTGAAGTCTCGTTGCTTAGGACCCTTTACTGTGAGTTGAGTTTATACTTACGGAGCTTTTGAAATTAAAGATCAAAAGACTGAGGATAGATTTATAGTAAATGGACATAGATTAAAGCCGTATTTTGAGGGTAAAAGACCAAATTTTAAAGAGGTTTTAATGGTCAGTCAACCTGAATAATATCTGCATAGGTCGGGCTGACAACGTTAAACCAAGCACTTTATGGGAGGCAACCCTTAGTTATCCTTATTTTTATTACAATTATAGTTTTTTTTGTTTGAAGTTATTGTTAGTTTGTGGTAGTATTGAACTCTACTACTCATATTTACCCTTGAATCATCATAGAAATTGGATCCATAGAGAAAATTGGAACGCATTCGGACCAGAGCGAAACTGTGAAATTTTTGCCTTGGGCGCCCAAGGCGGGCTTGATGCCGCCGACGGTGGGTTTTTCTTGAGAGCCCAATCAATTAATTCTAAAGGCTTGCCGACGATTCCATCGACGCCGTCGACGGCGAGAACGGCGGGATGACAGTTTTCAGAGTTTGAAATGACTGTTTTTGGCGGTTTTATGCGAGATTTACTCCCTATAAATTTTTAAATTCGATTCTTAAATTTGGATTACCCTAAAAATGAAGTGAAACTCCACCAAATTTATCCTTATGGATTCGAATTTCACTAAAAACATTAGATTTACAGTGTTCAACCGGAGAAAGTTCATTAGTTCTGAGGCGCAACAAATCTTCAACAAAGTGCTGATAAAGAGGATATTAATCAAAGAAAGAGGATTTGTGAATCAAGGATTGAACAATCCTTCAACAATAATTGAAGAGATGATTGTGCGACGAAGATGGGAAGTGTTATGCTACACTACAGCCACTATAGTCATTCCTATAGTGAAGGAGTTTTATGCTAATTTGCATGGAATCAACCAGGGAGTCGTCTATGTGCGAGGCAGATGGATAAATTTTACTCCTGTGCGGATTAATGAGTTATATATGATTGAGAATGTTCCTGTCTGCCATTATTCCAACTTTATCCCGATATGAAATCTGATGAATGAAATCTACCAATGTTTGACGGACGAGACTGAAGACTGGGAAATGAGAGAAAACGGGTATGTTAGTTTGTCTGCTACACTTCTAAACCCCGTTTCTAAACATTGGCACTTCTTCATTTCTGCAAAACTATTACCAACGATGAGAATCAGTAAAGTTACTAAAGAGAGTGTTATTCTGAATTACTATATTCAAATGGGACTGCCGATTGATATTGGATTGATAATTGTTAAGTCATTTTTGGGCCTGATCGTTCATGGATCAACTTATAGGCTTGGACATCCTTCAACAATTTTCTTACTCTGCAGTCAGTTCCAAGTATCTTATCAGAATTCACTTCCTATTTAGCTTTTAGTTCTGGACAAGACACTAGTGATCCATCGCAGAATCAAGAAACTGGAGAAAGAGGTACAAAATATTATGAATGCAATTAATAATATCTCTATTTTTTTATCATCTAGAATGGAGGATGAAAGAGAATTTTGATCACTCTAGACATATTGAAAGAAGTTTGATACGATTGATGAGAAAGATAGGATTGATAGAAGAGGACTCTACTGAAGAATTCCCATACCGATCCTTCTATAACCTCTTCATTCATGTTCAATCGTTAGGTGATATCAGGGGAGAAACAAGCACTGAATCAGAGTAGTAGATTTGCTTTACTACCTATATGTCTATATGTGTAATTTGATTTGAACTTATGTGTTTAATTCGCTTTAATTCGCTTTCATTCGCTTTCAAATTTTGCTTTTAGATCTCAGTATAGTTGAGATTAAGCATAAAATGTTTGTTTCATCATTTAGAGTGTTGTGGCTTGGATTGCGACGCTGAATTGATGTATTAGGTTGAGAAAATACCAAACTTATGTGTATTGTGTAACGTGTATTGTAACCCTTGGATTTTATATATAATTGTGATGTTTTGTGTTCTGAATGTTTATTTGTGTTAGTACATCTTTGTGTTAGTACATCATTTAATGTACATCATTTAATCACTTTAAATTTATGTCTAGAATGATTAAACGGATGTCGACGAGGCTTGAAATTGATCAACACTTGAAATTGATCAAAATCACAAAAATTTAGAAAGTAAACCAGTTTTGAAAATCTCGCCGACAGCGCCATCGACGCCGCTGACGGTGGATTTTTCCCGAGACTTAGGCTATTTAATTCAATAGAGCTCGCCGACGGCGCTGAAAACCCCACTGATGGCGAGATACCGAAAAAACACTTTTAACCGCAATTTTGACCAGCCAACCGCCACTATTCATCATCCCCTTCCTCCAAAAAAACAAAAATTTTGATCTAGGGCTTGAAGATCTTGGATTTGGGGCGATTTCAAGGCTCTTAGACACCGGATTTCATCATCTCTCGATAAGAGCTTTACTCCAATCTAAAAATATCTGATTTTCACCATGAATTTCTTCCACATTGAGGAAATTCGAAAAAAATTGAGAATGTGGAGAAAATATTTGGAAGAAATTCATTGAACTTAGTTTTGAACTCTTAAAGTCACTTTTAGAAGCCATTATTTGCATATTTGAAGTATATTTTGGAATTTTTCTATAATTTTGATTAGATTGAAATGGCTCCATGAAAAAAGAGGCGACTTGAGTTTGACGAGTCTCGCTTCATCAATGCAAAGGCTCAGTCTAGATTTACTTTAGTATTTCAAGGGAAGAAATGTATTCAAGATCATGTTTTTGAGAGTACGGGAGGAGAAATGAATGCCCCCGTTATACTCAGTATCAGCCCAATCCACCTGCTGACCAAGGAGACGAGGATATAGTATGGGATTTTGATATATGATAGTGATTGATATACTTTTGTCTTGTGCTTTTGTAATAGAGATAGATGTTTGTTTTTATGTACTTTCATTTTATTGTCTATTTTATTTTATGTTTGCATAAATGTTTAGTGTTGTAGTTTGAAATGTGCATGTCTGATTATAATAGACTTTGATTAGTACTTTGTAAATTTGTAATGTGATGTGATTTTTTTTTTGCATTGTGATGTATCTGTAGTTGTTTTTATTTAGTATTGTGATGTGTTAGTGAAATATTGTGTTTGTATAATGTTTAGTTTTGTACTTATTTCCAAATTTTATTACCCAAAAAATTCTCTAATGATTTATATGTATAGAAAGCTCCTAATATTACAGACCAATTGAAATGAAATTTTGAGAAGGAACTACAAAAATTCCAGAATAATGAAAATGCCTAAAGTACTAAGGTATGATTTATATTTAGAATTTTTCTTTCCACCTGTATCATTCCATATTGAAAAATTTAAGTTTGGGGGAGAGAAGAAAAATATTAACTATTTTATGTTCCCAATTTAAAGATTTTAACAAATTATTAATATGATTTTTTGTAGTGAATTTAATTCAGATAACTATATTTTGTAAATATTTTAATATTATGGTAGATTTAAAGGAATATTTTTGTAAGGAAAATTTATTTTATAGATTAACATATTTAATATAAGAGAATAAGACTATAGTTAACTATTTAACGTAAAG
>NW_018219778.1:88813-123531 GCF_001263595.1 Phalaenopsis equestris
GAAGTTCAAAATTATTAAAGGCTATCCAAATATAATAATCTTCACTTGAAAAATAAAAAGAAAGGATTGACAACAATCCTTGAAAAAAATTAAAAAATATATAGGATTGAAAGCAATCCAAATGAAAAAGGAAAAAATATACAAGTGAGGAGAAGCTTGAGGAGATGCCTAATAAAAAATTGACTTCACTTGGACCTACCTAAATGGAAAACCTAAATACATTCCTGAACTTATAATTATAGAATAGTATCTTTACTAGTAGTGTTCTCATGAAGTTTCTATCGTTTGAACATTCTAAGTGACTTGATATTACAATATATAATCATTCTTAAAATGAATAGAAAACTAGAATTGTTAAACTTGATGACTAGATAGTCTTGTACCTATAGAGTTAATTTAATTACTTGAAAATTTTTTAAAAATCTTACTATGGTATTTACTTAAATTAAACTTATACTATTTCTGAATTAAAACCATACCATAGTAGATCATAACTTTTATGTAGTACTAAAATTACTTAAGGACAAGTAATAGTTAAGTTTGGGGTAAGTTTGGGGGATTTTGACCAAATGAAAATATTAAGTTTGGGGGATTTTGACCAAAGAAAAATATGTTGAGATTTTCATACCTATTTTACACTGATTTAAAGAAAGGTATTTTTTAAAGAAAGGTATTTTTGATGTTTTGTTGCAGGTATGTTGAATTATTGTCATTAGTGCAAAAAGATGCAAAAAGGAGTGAATTTGGAGCAAAAATTACAAAAATATGAAGATTTGATCGCCATCAACGTCGCCGACGGCGAGTTTTTCCCGAGAGTCCAGAATTAAATATTCTAGAAGACCGCCGACGGCGCCATCGAGGCTGCCAATGGTGAGAACTACAGTTCTCTCAATCGATGCATTGATTGTGGACGATTTTTGAAGGGACTCTTAGGAAACTCTTGAAAACTCTTCTACAACTTTAAGAGAAACACTTTAGAGGCCGAAAAAGGGAGTCCAGAGAGTCCAGAGTGTCCAGAGAGTGTTGAGAGGTCTTCGGGTGTCCAGGGGAGTCTAATTTAGGGTTAGATATTGTGAGGAATTCTTTGAGAGATTGTAAGAGTGGAAGGAAAGTGAGAGTTTTCTTCCCCCCTGCCGCTTCAAAGGAGAATTCTGTGTGTTGTAAAGAAAGGAAGAGATTCAGAGGAACTTTGAGGAGTTACTTGGGGAGAAATTTGAGATAATTTGTATTTACTTATTGTAGTTTGTATGAATTTACTTTTATATATGAAATCTGTTTTGTCGTATCTTCGTATCTTCTCCATGAGTTCTGAGTAGTTTTCTTTGACTTTCTCCTTGTCTTGAGATTTTGTGAAATGGTGATTGGTATTGGTTGAGCCTTGAAAATTTTAAGGAAGTTGTGATGATTTTTTCACTTCAATCTTAATTTACTTTCAATCTGGCCAATTGATTTATTAAAATATAAAACTACGTTGAGTTTTACAGCTAAAGTGAGGATTACATGCAAGATTTAGGGAGGTCAAAGTCCTTAAAAGTTGGGTACAAAAAAATAGGGAAATAAAAATTATCGGGCATAGAATTTGATATTTTAGAGTGACAGACTAAAATCCTCAATTTGGTCCTATCGTTTGGGTGCTGAAGTGTAGATGTTAACCCTCAGGCTAGGGGAACGTGGGTAGGGGAACGTGGGAGCTCCGAAGTGGGAGCTCCGAAGTGAAAGTCGGTATCCTCCCAGCCTAGCCGCAGATTCAGTAACCAAGCATAGGATTTGTTAATGCTCTTTATGCCTAGTCCAAAGGGTAAAGAATAAGTATTCTCCTATTTGGCACAATACAATTTGAACCGATTCAATTTATCCATTCACTTAAATTTCTTAATAAGGAGAAGGATGCTTTCTTATATATTGAACTTCACATTAGAAACTTTATTAGTAGAATTAGTTGATTTAGAGTTTATTAAAATTACATTTTTTATTTTAATTACCTATTAGTGACAAATATGCAATTTGAACTATGTTGTTGTGATTAAGTATTGCTTTTGTAAATCTTAAGTTCGTAGCCTCTAATATTACTCCTTGTGGGATCAATATCCACGACTCCAATAAAGCCCTATATTGCTTGAGCAATACATATACTTGCATTGATAAGTGTCACTTTGCAATTATTGAATATTTTAGACACATCTTTATCAAATCTATAATTGTTGTCAAGTTTGTTTTTACACCGTTGTCGGGGATTTAAATCTTCTAGCAACACTATCAAATTCTTGTATTTTTCAGCATATATAAAGTCGCTGTCAAGTTTTTGGCACCGTTGCCGTGGTGTAAGAATTAAATTTAAAAAAAAATCGTAATTAGAGTAACAGACAAGTTAGGACTATTAGAAAACTTTTTCTTGAATTGCAACTTATTTTCATATTTAGTTAACTGTTTCTCTGTGTACTGATTTAAATTGTATGCGTAAATTTGATCCTGAAAATCTTATACCCTACGATTCAGAATTAGAACGCACTTTTAGGAGAATTAGAAAACTAAGAAAAGAGCCTAGAAATCCTGACACAATGGAAAATAATGTGAACAATCAAGGAATAGAAAATGAAGATTTCACTATTTTTTTGACATCGTTGCCGGGGATTTAAATCTTCTAGCAACAATATCAAATTCTTGTATTTTTTAGCATATATAAAGTCGCTGTCTCCTGTAAATTCAAAAGGATGTATTATATAATTTGTTGTTTAATTGTGATAACTAGTTTTGTAACCCTTTTACAGGTAAGGTAAATAAATGCAGATATGAGAATACTATAAAGTAAATAAGTAAAATTATATTGCATAAAATAAATACGTACCTGAGCCTTTGCTACCGCTGCATAGTTAGCCTCATGAAGCAAGATATATTAACAGGAAAGTAAACGTAAGTATTTGGTAAGGAAAAGTAAAAAAAAAAATAGTCATAGCAAGACACAAGTAAGAGGAAACTCTTAGTCATATATGGATGACCAGAACTGAGCGTAAGACATTGGTAAAGGTGGGGGCTCAGAGCTGGACTGTATGCTTCCCGACCTTAAGTAAGAGCTACCAACCAAATAATCTACGGAGGGTAGTCTTAACCTCGATCCAAGCAATTAACTATGGACCTTCATAAGTTTTCCTTTGAATTTAATTTTCATGCACATATAACTTATCTTATCATTCAAAAGAGATTTTTATTTAAAACATTTTTGTAGAGTGATGCAGTCCACATGTTAATTACTTTGATCGAGTTAGGACTACAAGCGACCTAAGAATATCAGAGGCAATCAGAGTCATCGAATAGTATCATCAGTCTTTATCCTCTCCTTTTATCAAAGGTCCTTGAGGTAGGAGGTACTGTTCTAAAATCTCACATTGTATCCCTTGTTTCCGCATACATTAGCATTTTCATCATTGCCCTAACCACCTAGACCTCAGACTTATAAAAGCCAGATGATCCATATGTGGCAAAAACAAATATCTCCAGTTGCTCACAAGGATTTAAATACCTTAAAGAATACTCAAATCGTTATGCATTGAGTCAATCAATATAGGATAAGTAATGTAGGGTATTTTAATTTATTTATGTGAATGTTCGGGTCCCGAGGCATAACTTGGTCCCTAGGAGTTTTAATGGTTGATTTTCTTGAACAAAGTATAATAAGTTCAATGATCCTTCAAAATATCCAAAAGATTATAAAAGTATTCGGGGGACAATCCCTGACAACTTTTAGAACCCTTCAAAACGTTTCGAGTTCATTTGAACTTATTATATTGTTCAATTAATCATCCGAGATTAGATTTAGATTCTGAGGTTTCATACACCCTATGTTTAGTGAAAAATAATATTTTAATTATCCCAAGAGTGGGGCACTCAGATATTCACTTAATGTTTTATTTAAGAGTTATGTAAGTGGATGCCCTTACGATAAGCTCAAGTCATTAAGGATCTTGTACCCACCATTAAAGTTGGGCTTGTAGAGTTTAGAGGTTCTTTTTAATCAATCATGTTTCTCTTTTGTAAACCTCATTAAAAAATTTTAAATATCAAGCCTAGCTCACTACTAAGCTCATAAACCTAACCTTGGGGTAGATTTGTAATAATCAAAATGTTGAATATAACGAAATTTAATTCTCATTAAAGAATCATGCTATCATCTAATCACACACTAAGGGATTCAAATAAGTAAGTTATTATCTTCCTAGCTTAAGTCCACTACCTTAGGATCATCACATTGAATTATCCTTCAAGCCATAATAATTTATAAAATTACAATTTTACCCTTATTGAAAAGGTGACAAGTTGGTTTCTACCTCTTAAATCATTTTATTTAAATCATCAAAAAGGGTTTAATATGGTTAAAATTATCCATTTAGCTTCTAAATTAACCTAAATTTTAATTAGGGCATCAAAATTCTAAAATTACCATTTTGCCCCTAGGGCCTTTCCACTTCATAACTCATCAAATACAACTTAAATGACATTGAAATTTTGATGGTACCACACTCATGGATCAATTAAAATATTAGAGGAGAAATTATGATTTTTCTAAATTTTATTTGATTTATTCAATTATTTAAGCTCAAAAATAAGATTTTCAATCTTAAATTATTTTCATAATCAAACTAAATTTTTTAACCATAAGAAAATTATTAGATGTTTACCTAGAACAGAGGACCACTTGGACAAAATTTTATGATTTTTTGAATTATATATTTATTATTATAATTATTTATTTATTTTAGTGATTAATTAAATAGAAAATATAATTTAATTTCAAAAATCACTTTTTATATTTTTATTAAATCTCTATAAGTCAAGAGAACTTAGACAAACAAACTTTTCAATTTTATGATTTTTATTTTATTTATTATAATTATTTTAATGTAAAATTAAGGAAAATACATTTTTAGCCTTTAAAAATACATAACTAAACTAGAAAACTTAGGAAAAATATTTTAAAGGGTCCCAAGTGATGAGGAAATAATTAGATATATTTTTTTAGCAATTTCATATTTTTACAATTTTTTATTATTTTTAGTTATTTTAAATTTAAAAAGTAGCTCAAAAATGAACAATTTATTTAAAAATAAACTTTATTTTTCCTAGGTGCTCCTAATCACAAGAAACTTAGAAAACTACTTTTTATAATTTTTATAGTTATAGTTTATTTATTATAATTATTTTAATGCAAAAATCTCATTTTACATAAAAAATGGACTTTAGTGATCAAATCGATTCAAATGGATTTCAAATTTTTTTAGAGGATTAAAATAATCATTATTTACGGTGTGACATTATTTTTAAAATTAATGAAATATTTTACATTTATTTTAGTTTTTAAGATTTATATTGATTTGATTAACCATAGTAATGTACATAAATATTTAAACGTAGTTTATATTTTTTTAGAGATCCCTGACCACAAGAAATTTACCAAAATAAATCCCATATTTTTCTGACTTATATTTTAATCTATATAATTATTTTTAGCAAAAATAGGCCACTAGGCTTGAAAATTAGGGTTTCAAAGCTATAGGTGTCCTCTGACCTTAGAAAAATGAGAGGACACCATCACTAACATGATAAATAAACTCTTAAATTTTCAAGTCATGGTGTCCACTATTTACTTAACTAAAATTAAAACATTGCAGAATGTATTTAAGTAATTAAAAATTAAAGTCATGTCAAATAGTTTTTATTTTTGCTCCATAATATTTTCCTCTAGTCTCTGAGCAAGTGGGTAATTTTATTTTATTTTTTTAAATTTTCCAGAACAAGTTATGAATTTTTAAAGTTTTTGAATTAATTTAAATAAAAAATATCCTATTTTTCAACTTATCCACGCGGTGCTAACTGGATCCTCAACAGCTTCAAAACACTGCGCGGGGCATTCTCATTCGACGCCGCCTTTATCCTCAGCTCCTATCAGAGCCACAATTTATGAAATATCTCTCATCTGACTTCTCCTCCGTCGTTGGATCGAGTAGACGATATCTGTTCATCTTCTTCATCTGTTCTATAGCATGAACCATCCACACTAAAACCCTTAAATCTCGCTTGATACTCAACCAAATCACATGGGGTTAATTCCTATAGCTTCATCTAGTCGAGGCAAACCTATCTATATGGTCAAATGCATATGAAATACAATTTCTCTTCACAATCAATAAAGTCGAGAATTTTTTTAGGGATTTTTTATTATAGCTTTGCCAAAGAGATGAGACCTTGATTAGGTGCTTGTGGAAGCTTCTCTATGGATCAACGAACCTGTCGAACTATTTGTTAAAGTTGATAGAAGGTCTAGATATTATTTTGATCAAATGGTGATGTAGCGTTGGCTAGGAGTGGGTTAAAGTGCTCAATAGATTTGATGGGTAATTTCCTCATTTAGCCTAAGGAAGATCAAGGGTGGTTCAATTTGGGCTTTTGTGAAATTTTGTGTGATGATAGAAAAGGCAATGGATTTTGAACTCCAAATTAGGGTTTAGCAGCGGATTTCAGTGGCTGGAGATGGTGGGGTTGAACTCAGGAGGGTTTGGAAAGGCTCTGTGATCAATTTGAAAGGCTCTCGCCAAACAATTATCAACACTCTCTCCATGTCTATAAAGGGGGTGGTTTAAATTGAGGAGGAAGGGGTGGCCAATTAGGTTGGCCAGTGGGTGTAAAGTGGAGCTTAAGTGGAGGGTTGAACGACGTGAGTGGCCAATGGAAATGTTACACCTTGGATGGGTGCAAATTTGATTTAGTTTATGGGGGAGCCTTCTTAATTTTGAGTTTTTCGACCACTAGGCCGGTCGGCTAGGCCAGAGGAGGTGGATAACAAACTAAGGGAACCAAGGGGAGGTTTAATTATGATCTAAATGAGGGATTAATCAATTGAGATAAAGCTTAGGCCTTTTAGCTAAAAATAGGATGGAATCCCATAAATCATAGGACCCTTCGTCCATGGCACCTCTTGCATGATCTAATAAGATATAGGCTGGTTCTTAGGGTCCAAATGCCAGCTGTGGTGGTCTAAGATGGGTTGAACCGAGTGGCTTAAAGTGCTTTAGGGCTTTGGTTAATTTTTTTGGATTTAGCTTGGTCTTTGGTTTAGGTTTGGCTAGAGTTTTGCTTTGGTCTAATTGAATGGTCAATTTGGTTTAGAAAAGTGTCATGAGAAATTGGGAAGTCAATGGACTGAAAATTGAAAGGTTATGGGATTCAATTTGAAGGAAATTTGAAGTTTGGGGCAAAATTGAGGGTTTTGGTTTGAGTTGAATTTGAGCTAGTCTTTAGGCTAGGTCAAGGCCCATTGAAGCTTCAATTTGGCCTAAGGGAATGTCAAGAAGAGTTTAGAAAGTGAATTTTGGAAAATTGGATAGGTTAGTGCATTCAATTTGGTAGAATTTTAAAATTAGGCCAATTTGGGGCTATACATTGGGCTTAGAATTTGTGTTTGAAATTAAGCTTAGTTGGGCTTGAATTAGGTTTCATTTGGGTCTAGACATGATGAAATTGAGTTTAGATTTGAAATTAGGGAAATTTGAAACCAATTTGGTGGAATTTGGGGGTGATTTGGAGACTTTAGGCAATTAAGGGCAAAATTTGGATTTTGGTCAAGATTGGTCAATCGAGCCCAATGGATGGTTAGAATTGGTTTTGGGAGTGTTTGAAATGATTTGGGAGGTTGTGGGAATTTATGGGCAATGAGGGGTATTTTGGTAATTTTGGTGAAGTTAGGGGTATTTGGGAAATTTTAGAAATTTTGAGGTATTTTAGAAAATTTGGGAGATTTGAAATGGTTTGGGATGATATATGGGAAAAATTTGAAGATTTTGGAAATTTTTGAAAATTTAGCGTTTGAGGGGAAATTTGGTAATTTTTGGAAAGTTTGGGGGCAAAAGGCCAAAGTTGGGTATTTGGATAGAATTGGATCAATTGAGGGTGTTAATCATAAGATAAAATATCCTTATGGTGCCATGAAACCAAGGGAGCTCCCACTTTTGATCCTCCATGTTTTGATCTTAGCCAAACCCCCCTAACTTAGGGCTAAGGGTTTGGGGGACCATCCACATGAGTTTCCAAAAAAGTAAGGAATTAAACTAAACATGTTTGGTTAAGGGTTTAGGTTGTGAGTGAAGGTGAGGGGTTTTTTCAAATGTGTGTTTGCAAGACTGACCAAGACCACACAACCCAAGGCTAACCCTAAGGCCAAACAGTTCTATGAGGACTCTTCTTGAGCTCCCCCATATTGGCTCTACTTATTAAGTGCTAGAGATTAGTACCAATATTTGAGACTCCAAGAAGAGCCAAGAGGCATTTGGAATTTCAAATGGGGTAGGGTTCTATCACTAATCCTTTAGGAAAGTCAATAGGAAAGTCCTATTGCTAGATTCTAGGCTTCTAAGGAAGGAAAATTATGCCTCAACAAAAAGTGAGGTCAACAACTTTATGTGCTTTGGGAGCAAGTATTAATCACATGCCATTATCTACATTTAGAAGGCCAGGTTTAAGAGATATTTTTCTCACTACTGTAACCCTACAGTTCACTGATTGATCTATCACTTATCTTAAGGGGTTATAGAAGATATGTTAGTTAAAGTGGACAAATTTATCTTCCTTGTTGATTTCATTGTGTTGGATATGGAATAATATAAGGAAATTAATGTGTGATGCTAGTGATTATGCATTTGGGGATGTTTTAGGGCAGAAATATGAGATATTATGCTAGTAAAACCCTTAATGAAGCTCAAATTAATTATACTACTGCTTAAAATGATTATTAGCTATATTATATCCTTTTGATAAATTCAGATCTTATCTTATTAGAACCAAATGTATTATGCATATTGATTATTCTGCTATAAAATATCTATTGATGAAGAAGGATGTAAAACTACGATTAATTAGATGAGTCATTCTAATGCAAGCGTTTGATTTTCAAGTTGTGAATCAGAAGGATACTGATAATCAAGTAGATGATCATTTGTTAAAACTTGAAAAGGAAGATGATAATTTTAATGATGAAATTAATGAAAGTTTTCCTGTTGAACAATTATATGAAATTAATGAATGGAAAGTTTCGTGGTATGCTGATATAGTGAACTATTTAGTTAGTAACATTTTACCCAACAAACTTGATAGCCATCAAACTAAAAAGTTCATTCATGATTCTAAATATTATTTTTGGGATGACTCATATTTATATAAACAATGTAAGGAATTAATTATTTGAAGATGTTTACCAATTAAATAAATTTAAGAAATTATACAAAAGTGTCATAAATATGACTTTTGGGGGCATTTTGGGGAAGATAAAACTGCATTTAAAATATTGCAATCTAGATTTTATTGACCTACACTATTTAGACACATTAATTATTATATAAAAATATGTGATAAATGTCAAAGACTAGGCAATATTTTGAGAAGAAATGAAATGCCCAAAAATTTTACTCTTGAAGTTGAAATTTTTGATGTTTAAAGGTTTATATTTTATAGGACTATTTAAACCATCTTTTGAAAAAAATATATTTTAATAGCTATGGATTATGTTTTAAAATGGATTGAAGTGGTTGGTTTACCTCCATGTGATGCTAAAAGTGTTGGAAACTTTCTAAGAAAAAATATTTTTACAAGATTTCGAATGTCGAAAGTAATCATTATAGACGTAGAAAGTTATTTTACGAATAGAATAATTGAAATAGTAACTCAAAAATATGAAATCAAACATTGAATTGACACAAATTATCATCCTTAGAATAATGGTTTGGCAGAAGTATCTAATTTAGCAAATTAAAAGGATATTAAAAAACACTATAAATCCTAATAGAAGAGATTGGTATGGTACACTTGATTCTGCATTATGGGATTATAAGATTGCTTACAAAACATCTATAGGAATGTCACCATATAGTCTCATATTTGGAAAAGCTTATCATTTGCCTTTTTAATTAGAGCATAAAGCTTATTGGGCAATACAAGAGTTTAATTATCATTTGAAAGATGTTGGAGAAAAATGATTATTGAAATTAAATGAGCTTGATGAGAAGAGAAATGAATCTTATTAGAATGCAAGAGTTTATAAAGAGAAAATGCAAATGAGGCATGATCAAGGAATTCTAAAAAACCATTTCAAGCCTGGACAAGAAGTTCTATTATATAATTTGAGATTAAACTTATTTTCGGGAAAACTTAAGTCCAAGTGGTCAGGACCATTTATTGTGATAAAATTTTATCCAAATGGAGTTGTTGATATTGAAGATTCTAAAACTGGAAGAATAATTAAGGTAAATGGACACAGGTTAAAAGCTTATAATGTGGTAATAGTCCTACATTTGAGGAGATCTTAATGTTGGGTCAACTAGATTAAAATTTTGGACATGTCGGGCTACTGACGTTAAATCAAGCACTTTGTGGGAGGCAACCCATAGTTATCAATATGATTGACTTGTTTGTTGATTATTGTTGTGATGAGTTTTTGATGTAAGTTGGAGTCTTACATGATTATGTTTGCATAAAACATTATTAGATAAATGGAATTCAAGATTGGAAAAAAGAAATTTGGATTTTAAAACATTAGCTTGCTGCTATAGTGTCAGATCTGGCGCAATAGAGCCATAGTTTGAGAAACTTCCTTGGAACTGCCAAAGTTCACTTTCTGCCCTCTTTTTCTATATAAATTGGCCTAGGATGGGAAAGAAAGCATCCTTTCGACTTTTGTAAGAAATTGGAGAGATTTGAGAGTGGAGAAAGCAATTTCTACTTTAAGGATCATGGAGAGCATG
This sequence comes from Phalaenopsis equestris, assembly GCF_001263595.1. NCBI lineage: Eukaryota > Viridiplantae > Streptophyta > Magnoliopsida > Asparagales > Orchidaceae > Phalaenopsis > Phalaenopsis equestris. Next base: position 99,595 of record NW_018219778.1, read on the forward strand.
ACAATGAGAGATTTGAAGATAAGAAGATGGTGCTTAAGGATGCTCAGACTTATTTAAACAGATTTCTTGCATTGAGTTTGGAGCGACCTATGGACAAACTTGGGAAGGTTGAAGGTGAGATCTCTCAATTGCATACCAAACTTGAAAACTTTTTCTACCAATATGAGCTTTTGGATTGGCAGTTGAAACTCCAATTCAACAATTTGGCATGTTTTCAAGATTGTCAAGGGACCATGTATAGCACAAACGAGTGGATAGGTGAATAATTTGCTTTAGAATTTTTTTGCGCTCCTTTTTATCATTCCTACAATCAAAATTGTTTGGTGGATGATTAGGAGAATGAGACCTCTGAACAAAATTGGGTCTAAGTGATTCCGTAGAAAAATAAAAGTGTTAATAACTAGTTCTTCTATGTAGTGTGCCGATGTTGTTTTTGTTAAGGCTTTATAACTTCTAGATGTTCTGTTTCCATTGTATTGGCTTATATATACGATTTTTTTTGTCGTTTGCATTAAAATTATTATTAATTTAAGAAAATTAATTCTGTGTTGTTATTAAATGAAGACATTATGTGATGAATGGAGTATTTGAATGTTAAACTTTAGAATGATGTCGAACCCAAAAATGGCCACTTAAACTAAAAAATTAGACTTTAAACATCTTATATTTTGTCTCTATCATGATAAAAAAATCATAAAAAATCTGGGTGCGTTTGAATGGCTCTATAGCGCCATCTGTGGCGCTATAACATCGAACCAACCGGAGAGTAGGTTTTTGGCACTATAAGTATCATTTTTGGCCTTGGTTTGTCTTCTTCCTCTATTTGTCATATTTTTAATCCTATATGGCTTGGATTTGTGCCTTATTTCTTGGAGAAAAGAGTTCAAACTCTTTATTTCATCATCTTTAGGTAAGTTCTTCATCTTTGCTTTAGAAATTTTTGATTTCACCATGGATTTCTACCACATTGTGGGTATGGCCGAAAATTTTAGAAATTGGTGGAAGTGGCAAGAAATCCATGGGTGAATGATTATTTAGTTTAGAATGTGTTTGTTGGAGCCTAAAAATCAAATATTTTAGATTTATTGGAATTTTATTTGGAATTTTCTAAATTTTTCATGGCTCCTAAAATGAAAAGAGGAAAAGAAAAAGGAGTTTTTGACGCTGATAAATTTGCTAGCATGAAAGCACAGAACCAATACAACAATCTGCAATCTAAGAAACTGATTGCAGAACAAAGTTTCCCTCATCGTGGTGGAATGATAGAATATATGATTGCAAAGTGACAGTGGAGAGTTTTTGCTATTTCAATACTATCGCTGTGATTTCCTTTGTTAGAGAATTCTATGTGAATTTACCTGATGAACCGAATGACTTGGTTTATGTGAGAGGGAAATATATCAATCACTTTTATAAGCTGCATAGTTTTCCTTCTTATTTCTATCCTAAGTTTCATCATACTGAAGAGAAATTGGACAAGAATATGCAATTTTTGACTGATGGTAATGGATTTCAAAAGTTTAAGGATGGACATCGGGTAAAATTTTCTTGCTCGAAGCTAAATGTTCATTCTCGTGCAAAACAATTTTTTTTATTTTTGGTAGACTGCTTCCTACTAATGACTACAGAGAGGTAACTCGAGAAAGTACCACATTGAACTATTGCATTCAGATGAACAAACCAATTGACATTGGCTCTTTGATTTACAAGAATATACTTATTTCTTCAAGGGGAGGAGTTGTTGGAGCTATGGGTTATCCTGCTCTTATTACTACCATGTGTGTTAAATCTGGAGTAAAATATGAGACTTGGGACTAAGTTTTACCATCTCATAAACCTTTTGGAAAAACAAATTTGGATATGTATAGAAAACATGCTGGAGTAAGATCTAAAAGTAGCGGCTTTGATATTTCTTCTACTTCAGCTTCAACTTCAATTTCTAGAGCTTCTACATCTGGTACTACTTCACTTTATGTTGTAATGGAAAAATTATTTATTCAACAAGGAGATATCTTAACATTACAGAATCAGCTAGAAAATTTTAGAATCCCATCGTTATCGTAATGATGAGTATATGTAAAGAAGAGTATATTATGATATTGCTTATAATGAGGCGATGGAGAATTTCTTAAGGGGAGACTATTCGGTAGTTTTTCCTACTTTTCCAAGATGTACACCTTCTAAGCTAGATGATATGGAAGAGGATTTAGGCTTTGATGATGATGATGATGATGAAGGTTATCATAATGTGTAGTGGTATCTATTTGTTTTGTTATGTTTTTGTTTTCTATTTTCATGTTTACATTTCCTGTAGTTAGTTTGCTATTGTATGTTTGTTAGAGCTTTAATGTTTAAATTTGCATTTGTAGTAAACTAGTAAAGTTATGTTTATTGCTTTAAAATGTTATATTTTTTTAATGTCTATTTTTTACTTCAATGTAAATGCTAGAATAGTCTTTTTATTATCTTTTTACCATGCTAATTTCACTTGTCTTTATTACTTGTATATATATTATTCTATTATTTTTAAACTTTATAATTTTTCTTCTACTTGATTTATTCTGTTGAAATTAATTAAAAATTTAAGTTTAGGGGAAGGGAGAAAATCATTTTAAAGAAGTAAACTTTATTTGTCTCTAGTGAACTATATTTTTAAATTTTAATTTAACATAACCCGTGGTATGTTAGGATAACTTAAGATAATTCTATTTTCAAACTTATTAATGTTATAGAAAACTTAAGTTAAATTTCTTAATAATAAAGTTTAGTTTTAGTTCTGAAGTTATAATATTTAGTATGAGAGGATAAGATTATGTTTTTACTATTTATAGTAAAGAAAATTATATTTTTGGAATTGTTAAGAATTTTAGAGTTTTACTTTAAAAAGAAGGAATTGAAACTTTATAAAAAATCTTTTTCATAGCTAATACATTTTTTTCAAAATAAGGAAATGTGGAAAGTTTTTAACTTTAAGAAGAGGATGGAGGAGTTCAAAATAGCTAAAGGCTATCTAAATATGTTAATCCTCATATGACAAGAAAAGAAAAAGAAAGGATTAAAAAAGATCCTAAAGAAAAAAAAAGAAAAATCAAAAGGAAAAAAAAAGAAGAGCAAAAATGAAAAAACGTAAGGAGATGCTTGAGGACATGCCTAATTAAAAATTAGCTCCACTTAATTCATCTTAAGGGAAGGAACTTAATTACATTTCAAAATTAAGGCTTAAAGTATTGGTATTCTTACTAGTGAAGTCCTCAGGAAGTTCTTTTTACTGTAATTATTCTAATCATTCAAAATATGACCAAATTACAATTACTTTTGAAATAAGTAGAGAATTAGAACTCTTTGACTCGACTATTAGATATTCTTACAATTTAGTTTTAACCCGAGTTATTAAAAATTTTTCTAAAGTTTCGCTTTCACATTTTTAAAATAAAAATGATAGAAATCTCTAAGTTAAACTCACTTCCACAAGTTCTAATTTTAACATAGTATAAAAAAAGTTACTTGAGGACAAGTAAAGTTTAAGTTTAGAGGGAATGATCACCTTAAAATTACCTATTTTTAGTGCATATTTTATGATCATTTTATGCATATTTTTAGTGATATTACACTTTAAAAGGATCTATTTTGTATATTTTTGGTTTCAAGTACATGGAATGAACATTTCGATAAAATGAGGGAAAATTGAGAAAAAAAGATGCAATTTGTATGACATCATAGCACCGCCCCCTGGTGTTATAGCCCGCTATGGCACAAGTAACTTCCTTTCTAGAAGATTCGTTGAATTTGAACTAATTTTGAAGGGGTGTTTGAAGTAACCCTTAGTTATTTTTAGAGATCTATTAATATGGATGAAAATTGGACAAAAAGTAGGACTTTTTTGGAAGCATTTGAAGGCTTTAGGAAGTCCCACTTTTGTGTTTAAGTGTGAGTTTATGTGTGTTTTGTGTTGTAACAGTAAGAGTTTGGAGATTTTTTAAAGGAGACTTAAGAATTTGCGTTGGGGAGAAGACATTAGGTACTTTGTATTTGTGTTTTAAGTTTTTGTTTCTATGAGTTGGATTTCAAAACAAATTTGGTGTTTTTGTTTTATTCTCCATGAATTCTCACTAGTTCTCTTTCTTTCTCCTTGCTCTTGGGAATTAATCTTGTGGGATGAGAATGATTTAAAGATTTCATTTTACTTTTAAAATTTTGATGAAATTTACACTAATTCTTCATTAAATTTACAAATTGGCCACTTGTGAGGTTAAAATCCATTGAAAAACATGTCACACTTAATTCTGGGCAGAGCCGTTGCGATCACCTAACGGGGATTGCAAAAAGATAGAGAGATAAGTTTTGATGGGCATAGAATTGAGTTGTCTAGGGTGACAGATGACCCGACCCATAAATACACAAATTTTTATGTTCCTTAGTATGCCAACAACATGACCCAAATTATATTTAGCGACTAGTGAGAACAAAGGTAATATGATAAAATTTAAATGAATAGTTTTCTTACTAGGGGTACTATGCAAGTATAAGTATCGTTTCAAGTAATATAAGATTTTCAGATTTTCTATAAAATTTCTATAAAAAAATAATATCGATCACACAAGGAATTATAAACGAAAAGAAAAGAAATTTAGAAATTTTAACTTTAAGAGAACTTCAATTAAGAATGCAGCATATATCTAAAGTAGTAATGTTGAAATTAAGTTTACTAATTTCTACAAATGCACGTAAAAGTAAATACAATGGTTTAGAGAAAATATAAAAAGAGAATTTTTCCTTCCAAATAATTCATAATCAATGTAGGATTTAAAATGTTAGAAGTTTAAATGTTGTATTGTGACAAATATGAGCATACCTATTATTTACTTCTCTCGATCTCGAATGTGCAAAGAACATTGACTAATCTAAAGTTGGTATAATCTAAAGTTGGTGTCAGAATATATAGTAATGCTGGGAAGGCTCTAGTCTCTCACTCCTATATTACCCATTGTGCCCTCTCTATAGGACCTACTAGTGACACTTTGTTCCAATATCTAGACCAATTGATAAAAGGATCTAGTCTGTAACTCTAGAAACATCAATTCTATGGCCACCAAATCCTATCTATTTGCACTCCCCCTTGGACGATCTCCACTGCTCTTTACAAAGTGAAATGTGATACTTATAAGTTAAGAACTCTTAGCCATCTCAGGTCTATAAGTTTCCTCTACAAATTTTAACAAAAGAAGAGACCAATTTGTAAAGTAAATGAAGGATTGGTAAAAATATTATCACAATTTTTAGGAATAAAAGAAGTTCTAAAAAAATCAAAATCTCTTACTTGATTACTTCGTATTGCAAGAAGAAAGAGATAAAACTATTCAAAATGCATGGGGATAACAAAACAAAACATATTTATAAAACTCAAATCCAATGTACAAGACTTAAAGACAAAGATGCAAATGTTTATCTGAAATGTTTTCCGAAGCACTCTTTTGAAGTTCTCCGACTTCTCTGACTCCAATGAACACTTACAGGACTGACAAACTTTAGAAATCAGAGACTCGCAATGAAAACTACCGACACTGTTAACACACTCACACACTATACGACTCTATGTATCCAACCCCCCTGGCCTCTTGAAATTAATCCCTTTTTATAGTGCTTCGAAAATGACTAAGAGTTGCATTGGGCATCTCTTAAAAATTAGGCCTTATTCACTGAATCTTCTAGAAAATACATGTGGCGCCTAGGTGCCCAACTATTATGCCTAGGTGTTAGCCAAGTTTTTCATCTGGCGCCTAGGGGCCAATGTGATTGGTTTGGCAATTTACTTTAGTTTAGCACATTTTGCTCCTTTTTTATGTATTTTTGCTCCTTTTTACTTAAAATATTTTTCTTGCACTTGAAACCAAAAACATAAAAATACCTTTCACTTAAGCATAATATCCTAAAAAATTAAGCATAAAATGTGCATAAAAATAGGAAATTTTAAGGTGGATTAATTCCCCCAAACTTAAATATTACTTGTCCTCAAGTAACCTTTCTTACTATATATATAAAAAATATAACTTATGGAAGTGAGTTTTAATTTAAAATTTCTATTGTTTTTGTTTTATAAATGCAATAGTGAAAATTTAGAAATATTTTTATTAACATAGGTTAAACTGGAATGTAAAAATATTTAGTAGTCAAGTCTAAGAATTCTGATTTCCTATTTATTTTAAGAATAATTGTAGTTTGTCATATTAAAGATGCTTAGAAGAATTTCAAGAAAAAGAATTTCATGAGAACTTTCCTAGTAAGGATACAAATACTTTATAAATAAGCTTAGAAATGTAATTCAGACTTTTTCCTTAAGATGATTTATGTGCAACTAATTTTTGATTAGGCAACTCCTCAAGCTTCTCCTCACATATGTTTTCCTTTTTGCTTTTTTTATCTTTTTGCTTTGCTTTTCTTTTTCTTTCAGAATCATTTTTAATCCTTTATATTTCTTTTCATGTCATGTGAGGATTACTATATCTGGATAGCCTTTAATGATTTTGAATTCCACCATTCTCTTCTTAAAGTTAAAAACCTTCAATATTTCCTTGCTTGATAAATGTGTGTTCGACTTGAAAAAGATTTTTCATAAAGTCTCAATTCTTTCTTTTCAAATAAAAATCCAAGATCTTTAACATTTCCAAAGAAATACAATTTTCTTTATTGTTAATAGTAAAAGCATAATCTTATACTTTTATGCTAAATATCTCAAATCCAGAATTAATCTTTATTATTAAAAACTTTTTCTTAATTTTATTATATTATTTGTAAACTCAAAAATATAATTATCTCAAGCTATCCCAACTTATCAAAGGTTATATTAATTAATTTTTGAAAATTTATTTTACTTAGGACAAAAAATGTTCAATTTTTATAAATAATTTTCTTCCTTCCCCCAAACTTAAATTTTATATTAGCTTAAAATAGTTCAGTTTATAATGAACATTAAGAAAGAGAAAATTTTTAAATTTTTAAGAGGAGAACAATACAAGTATAATAAAAATAGGTGCTGAGTAGTAGACAATTTAAATTAAAACAGGTATATCAAGAAAAGGTTGCAAATATAAAACTCTACTCTAACACATATCCAATTCAAAATAAATGAAGAGGAGCAAAAGTAGCAGAGATAAAAAAACAAAATTACACCAAGCAATCCGACATAGTTATATATCAGAAGTCCAAGCATATGAAATAATCTAAAAACAAATCTACAACAAAAAAGTAAGAAAGCATAGTCATCTCCTTCAACATCATCATCATCATCATCATCAAAATCAAATGATATATTATCTTCATCCATTCATCCATATATTTTGGGCTTGCATAAGGAGTAAATTGAGGGCAAGTAGGAAACTCAACTGATTGGACTTCCTTCATGAATTTCATTAATGCCTCGTCATAATGTGCATCATAATCACTTTTTCTCTAAACATAATCTGCAATGTGATCAAATTTATTCTCCATATATTTCATACAGCTCTACATCATAGACAATTCATTCTGCAGCTCTAAATATCTCTCACTCAACACATCCCAGAGACTAGATTGAAGCTCAGTAGTAATGGAAGTCGAATGTGTAGAAGTTGAAGACCTAGAAGTAGTAGTAGAAGGTGCATCACGAGCTCTATCTCTATGTCTTTTCTCCATAGTCTTTGAAAATAGTAAATATCATAGAAGGAAAACCAAGATCTGAAGTAGACTAGCTCTAGCAGAAGAACTAATAGTCTCATAAATAAGAGAGCCAATTTTTATAGGCTTCATCTTTTTAATGCAAAATTTTTATATGGCTCTTTCTTTTATCACTTCACTTAAATGATTTGAAGGAGGAAGGCCAACATAAATAAAATAATGCCAAAACTTTGAGGTGGCATTGAGATTGGAAGGAGAAAAATTTACCTTACGATCATTTCGAATCTTCCAGGCTCCATGTATTTGTCAAATATGCAATCATCTGATATAAATCTGCTTCAGATGGAGTGTAATCTGATTAGAAACAATCAGTAGTAGGTGGCAGACCATATACCACATTGATCCGTTCAGCATTGAACTCCACTCCTCATCCTCAAATAAAGACCTCATCATCAGCTGCTTCTGGTAAGTTCACATAAACTCTCATACAACAACAATGACGGAAATAACAGTAAAATAACAAAAAATTTCCCATTACCGAGCCACAATAACATTTTCAAAAGTTCCACCGGTCTTTAGAAGCTTCGCTTTATAATAAACTTTCTCAATGATGCAAATTTTTTGTAAAGAATTTGTGCATTTATATTGATGAATTTTGTATTTTTGAAAGTTTCCTTTCCCTTTCCCTTCTTCGTCTAAGGAGCCATCTAAAAATTTGAAGAAAAATTCTAACGAATTGTAAATTTAAGGTAAAAGGCTTTCTATAAGCTTTTTCAAACTAACAAAGCTTAAATCCATGGGTTTTTTACTACTTATTCAAATATTTTTGCAAATTTTGGTCACCACACATTGTACAAAAATTCATGCTGAAATCACAAAATAACTATGCTAAAATGTAGATCTAACCTCAAAAAGATGAAATCTGATGGTATTAAGTCCAAAATCTTGAAGATTTAAGCAAAGGATGATGAAGATGAAGCTTAGGCATCTAAAATGGTGTTAGTTTGGATTAAATTACAAAGATCTTGAGTTTTGGCCGATTAATTTGAACTGGTGCCTAGGCATGGGTTTCAGCGCCTAGGTGCCAAACTTAAAATTTTCTTTTTTTTTCTTTTTAAGTGTAACACAACAATACTAAAGCCCTTAAAACAAAATTTTTGATTAATTTATCATCATAATTCATACTTGTAATCTTTCCAGCATCTTCTATCTTCCAATTGTTCAATCATGATTTTTGATCCAAAGTTGGAATCCTTCTAATGATTAGTTCGTGTTGAACTCATTCTTGTCACCCTTTTCACATGCCAAATAGCTATGATCAAATGTGTGGAAGAAAGGAGCACGAGGAAATTCCATAACCATTTTTTCATCAATCTAATTGTTCTTACTATACATAGTTACCTGATAATCATGGTAGCACGTCATGTTACTGGATTGGAGTTTCATCTACCACTCTAAATGCTCACACTGATAATATATTTCATGCATCTTATTATGCAAAATTTTCAACTCCTCTTCAATCTTCCCCAATTTGCTCGTCATCCTTTCTAAACTTGTCTATCACCAAAAGTTTATAAATTGTCCGTCGCTGGAATGGATATCCTCATGCCTAGTTTTAAAAGATGTTTAAGTATATTGAAAATAGTAATATTTTAATTTTTTAAAAATACGAGATCAAACTGATCTTAGATCTGTAATAGTTTAAATGATCGAGCACAACATCGCAAGTAATATATCTACCTTGAAGGATAGATACACTACTTGGTGGTGGTGCTCAATTAAATAAATTAAAGAATTTATGGAAACCGTTTTAGTCTATGAAAAATCATTTTTATGTTGACCTACAAGTTCTCCTATTTAATATAAAAAATTAAATAAGGTTTATATTAAATTAGGTTCTTAAAGTTTTTTATAAGGGTAAGCCCATATAGTTAATTACATCTTAGATAATTAAAATAACTTAAAAAAACTCTTGATTTGGATTAGGGAATGTTGTCTTCAAGAATTTCAAGGGGTAGCACTTTTCAAAAGAACAGACCAAAGGAGTGTCATAGGGGAATTACTCAAATTTGGAACATTGTTATAGAATCCAAAGGAAGAGGAACTATAGGTTGTCACAGATCCTCACGAGAACCTTGGTGACTTCCCAAGATATCCTATGGTTTGGCCTCAGTTTCAAGGAGAAAAAATTATTTAAATGTTACGTCCCACCAATTTTATTCATTAGGGCATACATTTATGCTCGACATACACACAAATAGCCTAGAATATGTAAGGATTTAGGTCGCAACGGATGACAACCTCAGAATGCTATAACAATTTAGGGCTTAAAATGTATAGCAGAGCTATACAAAGTCCTAAAGATGAAGTGAGGATTAATGTTGCACTAGGCAAGCGACCTTGAAGTCTTATGGCTTATTTATTTAATTATAAGGAAAGATGTGTTATTAAAGATCCTCATGCTATTATAGATCCTCATGTTGTTGTAGATCACTATTGTAGATCATTGCTCATGAAACTAGCTCCAAGCTCCTTGATAAAGTAGCATTCCTAAAGTCTAAAGTTTGAAGGTTTAAATAACAATTTTATGTTCAGTCTTAAAGGGGGTTAAAGTCGATTAGAGTGACACAAGTTAGGACTCCACGGTCGCCTCATTTGGGTATCACTATTTTCTTCCGAATTTACTTTGATTAAATGAGTTGTTAGACTCATTTAAACCGGAGAGATCTCGTTAGCACAGTGTGTTACCTCCTCCGAGGGACTCCTGAAAATTCAAAAAGACATTTTTAGTTTAGTTGTATGTCAAAGGATTTATAATTACCTTTGAAACAATTTATTTTAGATTTTTGAAAATGGTGATTAATTTTTAAAAATAGTTTTAATTTTTGTAAGTAAAGTAAAATGTACAAAAAAGTAGTTGTAATATTTTGTAGCAAAAGTAGATCGCTGAAAGTAAAATGACTAAAATTAAATAACACTATAAAAATGTATCTATCATCTTCTCGCTGCTCTCGTTAAAACGTTAGAACTTGCAATACGTATATAATTTTACAAAAAATTAAATAAATTGTAAGAGAGGATGAAGGTGTAGTTTCCAAGCCCTAAGTCAAGACTCAATGAGTCTCGAAAGATCTTAGTGGATGATTTCTTAGAACAAAAATATAATAAGTTCAATCGTCCTTCACAATCGTCCTTCAAAATATTCAAGAGATCTTAAAATGTTTGGGACATAACCCTGAACAACTTTTAAAATCCCTTAAAACATTTCAAGTTCATGTTGAACTTATTAAATTATTCCATTAATCATCGTAAAATCAAATTATCTCATTACTCAGTGAACCTTGATATTTCAACTATCCCAAGAAATGAAGGAAGGTAGATTGTCACTTAACATTTCATTTGATAGTTATATGAATGGGTGCCCCAAAAGGCAAGTTCAAAGTCATTAAGGATTTTAATGCCCAGAGTTAAAGTAGGGCCTAAAGTGTTTGAAAGTATTTATTAATCAATTATGTCTATCTTTTCTAATCCCAATTAAGACAATTCCACATATCATACCTAGTTAACTACCAGGCCCTCTTAGTTTCAATTTTCAAAGTAAATTAAAATAATTAAATATTGAATGAAATGGGATTTCAATTCTCATTAATATCATACTTAGTATCTAATCATCAATTAGTGGGATTTAAATGAGTGAATTATTATCTTCATAACTTAAGCCCAATAACTTAGAATCATCTTAATTGAATTATCTTCCAAATCATGATAATTATCAAAACTACAATCTTACCCTTATCATGAAAAGGATGTCAAATTAGTTTCTACCTCTTAGCCCTTCATATTTCAAACACCCAAGAGATTTTATTACAATCAATATTACCCATTTACCCTTTGATTAATCCAAAAATTGAATTAAGGCATTAAAAATCCAAAATTAACATTTTGCCCATGGGGCTCCCAATCCTATAACTTATCAAATGAAAGTCAAGTAACCTTGAAATTTCAATGGAGACTCAATCATGTGTTAATTAAAATATTAGAGGAGAAGATGTGGTATTTTAGATTTTTACTTAATTTATATAATTATTTTAACTTAAAAAAAGGATTTTTTAGTATTAATTTATTTAATTAATCAAAATAAGGTTTTTGGTCATGAGAGAACTATTAGGGGTTTCCCTAAGTCAGAGGAACACTTAGACAAAATTCCATGATTTTTTTAATTATATTTTAATTATTTAATGATCGAGTGATTATTTAAATACAAAATATATTTTAATTTTGAAAATTACCTTTTATATTTTTATTAAATCTCTCTAGGTTTAGGGAACTCAGAGAAATAAATTTCATATTTTTATGCTTTATATTTTATGTATTATAATTATTTTAATGAGAAAATAAGGAAAATACATTTTAGGCTTTTGAAAATTTATTTTTTATTTAGAAGAATTAAGAAAATATTCTAATGAGCACAAGTGATCAGGAAGTAATTAGGAACATTTTGAACCATTTTTGTAATTTTGAAATCTTTTAATTATTTTTAATTCAAAATATAGCTAAAAAATGAACTATTTATGGAAAAATAATTTTTTTTAAGTTATCCAGATCACAAGAAACTCAGAAAACTACTTTTCATAATTTTCCTAAGTATATTTAATTTAATATAATTATTTTTGTACAAAAATGAATTTTTTCTTAAAAAATCAACTGTAGTACTTAGACATAATCAAATAAATTTAAAATTTTTATAGTGAGTCAACATGATTTTCTACACAATTTGGAATTGATTTTTTTAATTTTTAAATAATATGTAATTCAAAAAAATTAATACAAGTTTTAGGAATTTAGCTAGCTATAAAAATATTTAAAATTATCCAAACTATCCTGACATTTTTCCTAAGTTCCTCTATCCATAGGGAACCTAATAAAATTTATACCATAATTTTCCAATTGATATTTTAATTTTTATAATTAATTTAAGCCAAAATAGCCTTCAAAGCTTGGAAATTAAAATTACATGCATATAGAGGCTCTCCGACCTTGGAAAAATTTGAGAACATCCCCTGTGTCATGAAGAATGAACCCCTAAAGTTTCAAGCCATGGTAAAAAATATTTAATCAATTAAAATTAAAATACCTCACAGGCTATTTAATTAATTCAAAATCAGAGACTTATCAAATAGTTTTTATTTTTGGTCCACATTATTATCCACTGTTTACCAAGCAAGTGGGTTTTTTTTATTATATTTCTTTTCAAAGATATGAATTTTTGATGTTCTAACAATTATTTAAATCAATAAATTCTATTTTCTTACTTAACACAGTTAGCGGCCACACAATCCTCGTCCTTTTCGTACTTTCCATGTGTCGCTCCATTTCTCGCCGCTAGCCACCTCAGTGCCATGCATCCAATGGTTCACATACATCTCCTCATCTGACTTGATATTGTTGATCCATCTGATACAGATGCGATAAGACAGCACCTGTTCATCGTCCCCAACTGATCTAACCCGTACGTCATTCTACTTCAAACCCTATGATCTCTCTTGATACTAAACCAAATCACATGGGGTTTGTTCTGACACCTTCATCTACTCAGGACGAACACATTTATACATATATAATTCCATGAAATCAAAATTTTCTTCGCAATTGATGAAACCAAGCTCAAAGAAGGGTTAATGGTCTATACCTTTGCCCAAGAGGTGAGACCTTGGTTAGGTGCTAGTGGAAACTTCCTTGTGAGCTAGAAAACCTCATCCAAGTGTTTATTTGAGCTAAAATAAAGTCTTAGTATGAGTTCAGTGAAAAGGTGGAATGACCTTGGTCTAGAGGTGGGTTAGAGTGCATGAAAACAGGGGGTTTTGATGGTAAACTTATTTTTTTAGCTCAGAGAGGCTAATAGAAGAGTCAATTTAGAGTTTCAAAAGGTTTGGATCAAATGACATAAAACCTCTAGATTTTGAATTTGAATTTAGGCTCTCACAGAGGGATTCAGAGGAGGAAGATGGTGGGCTTAAGCTCAAGAGATCTTGAAGAGTCTTTGGAAGCAATTTGACCGAGTATCCCTAAGGAAATTGATTGGTTCTTTTTTTGGCCATAGAAGAAGGAGTTTAAATACAAGAGCTTAAGATGGCTGGTTGGGCTTAAATTCAGGTTCAATTTGCAGCTTATGTGGAGGGCTGAATGGTACCAAAGACCAATTGGAATGAGCTAGCTGGGATGGGTGAAATGGGCTTAATTTGAAACAAGGTGGCTCTCAAGTTGGGGTTTTTTGGTCACTAGGCCAACCGATAGGGCCAAGGATGGTGTCTAGAGGAGTCAGAGGATGCAGAGGGAGGTTAATGATGATTAACTCTGGATGGTTAAGCCTAATGGCAAAGATATCTTGGATTAAGAAAAATATGGGAAGAGATCCCCTAAATAAAGGGACCATCGGTTCATGACTCATATAAAGTGGGCTAGGTGGGTCTATCCTGCTCATTAGGGTCCAAAGGGTGGTTGTGGTGGCTTTGGCTTGATCAATCGGATTTATTTTGGTCAACTTAAGAGCATGGGTTAAATTTTGGGAATTTTGGCTTGAAGTTGGGTTTGGGTCAAGCTAATCATGTCATTGAGCTCAATTAATTAGTTAAAATAGTGCAAATTATTATCACAAAAAATTTGGAAAAAAATCGAGTGATTGAATTTATTTGGAAGCTCAATTTGATGGATTTTGGCTAAAGGTCAATTTTGGTGCATTTGGGTTAGCCTTAGGTTTGGATTGGAATAGGGCTTTGGTTAGACCCAATTGATGGTTCAAATTGGCTCAAGGGATTTCCATGAAGAGTTTTGAATACCAATTGAGTGGAAATTTTTGGGTTATGAAGTTCAATTTGGTGAAATTTTGGAGTTTGGGGCAAAATTGGGGGTTTTGGTCCAAGTTGAATTTGAGTGAGATTGAGGCTTAAACAAGGCCAATTAAGGGTTTAATTTGATGTAGGTGAGTGTTGTAAAGCATTCAGGGTTCAAAATTGGGGCAATTGGATAGGTTTGAGGGTTTAATTTAATTAAATTTCGACTTAGGGTCAATTCGAGGATTTTAATTTAGACTTAGAATTTAGGTTTGAAATTGGGTCTAATTGAACTTGGATTTGGTTTCAATCATATTTAGGCATGCTTAGTTTGAGTTTAGAATTGAAGTTGGGGAAAATTGGGATCAAATTGATGGTCATTGGGGGTGAATTGGGGTAATTAGACCTTTTAGGGCAATTTGGGGTTTTTGGTCAAAATTGGTCAAATAGGTCTTTTTGGTCAAAATTGGTCAAATTTTGGTCAAAATTGGTCAAATAGGTCAAATTGGGCTCAATAGAGTGGACCAAATTAGTTTTGATGACATTTAA
Organism: Phalaenopsis equestris; assembly: GCF_001263595.1. NCBI lineage: Eukaryota > Viridiplantae > Streptophyta > Magnoliopsida > Asparagales > Orchidaceae > Phalaenopsis > Phalaenopsis equestris. The sequence goes on from NW_018219778.1 coordinate 114,624, forward strand.
AATGATTTTAAAGATTTTGGGACAGTTTGGGTCACCAAGGTTATTTTTGTAATTTTGGTAAAAATAAGGGTATTTTGGTAATTTCAAAAATTTTGTGGTGTTTTGGGCAATTTGGGTTATTTCAAATGGTTGATTTTTGAACAAAGTTGAGTATTTTGGGTAGTTTATTGGGATTTTGGTCAAAATTGGGGTTTCAAGGGTAGTTTGATAAATTATGATAGGTTTTGGGGGCAAAAGTCTAAATTAGGTTTGGGCGTTATACAAAAACCCAAAAAACCCATTGAAATACTAAAACTCAACACTAAAAACCCATTGAAATAGGTTTGGGCGTTATACAAAAAACCCATTGAAATAGGCCCCATCCACCTAGACTTAAGTTTTCTAGGAAATAATTTCAATTAAGTATTGTATAATAAAATTTCTTATCTAGACTCAAAATTCTTTCTTAAAATCTTTCGATCATGCCAAATTTTCATCCCTTCTTTATAAATTCTAGCATTTTCATAAGATTCATTCCAAATTTCCCCGAGCCCATTTAATTGTAATAATCATTTTTCTCCAACATCCTTTAAATTATAATTAAAATCTTTTATTTCTCAACATGCTTCATGCTCTAACTTAACTAGTAAATGACAAGCTTTTCAAAATTTAACCCTATGTGGAGACATTCCTAAAGGAGTTTTATAAGCAGTCCTATTAGCCCATAATGCATAATCATGTCTATCAGACCAATCAGTTCTATTATAATTTACAGTTTTCTCTTAAATTCTTTTAATTTGAAGAATTAATACTTCTTCTAATCCACTGGTACGACGTTGATAAGTTGTGGCTATCCTATGTTTGATTACATATTTTCTAAGTAATGTGTCTATTCAAAAATTCTTAAGATGACTTCCCACATTTGTAACGACCACTCTTGGCATTCCAAATCTCGTAAAAATATTTTTGTTTAAAAATTTTGCAACACTCAGAGCATCACAATGAGGCAAGTCTTTAACTTCAATCAATTTAGACACAAATTCCACAACTAATAAGATATAAATCATTCTTGAAGATGGTACAAATGGTCCCATAAAATTTAAACCCCACACACCAAAAATTTCAACTTCTAAAGTAAAATTTAGGGTTGTTTCATCTTTTTTAGAAATATTACCTATTATCTGACATCAATCACAAGTTTTCACATAATTATTAATATCCTTGAACAATGTAGGCCAATAAAATCCAAAATGTAAAATTTTAAATGCAGTCTTATCTATTCGAAAGTGTCCCCCAAATTCAAAACTATGACATTTTTTTATAATTTCTAGGGTTTCATTAATTGGCACAAATCTTTGAATGACTGAATCTTGAGATCTTTTATATAAATAAGGGTCATCTTAAAAGTAAAATCTTGCATCATATACTTAAATTTCTTTTTCTGATGGCTTTTTAGTCCGTATGGTAGAATATTACTAAGTAGTTAACTATATATGCATACCACGGTATATGCCACTCAACAATAACATAAAGTTGTTCATCAAGAAAATTTCCATTTATATCATCCGCATTGTTCTTTTCATTTTTAAATTTATGTCTTGACAAATGATCAGTAATTTGATTATCAACTCCTTTCCTATCAACTATCTGAAAATCAAATTCTTGCAAAAGTAGGACCCTTCTAACTAATCTTGGTTTCACATCCTTCTTTTACATAAGATATTCAATAACAGAATGATCAATATGCACAATGTATTTAGCTCAAAGTAAATATGGTCTAAATTTATAAAAAACATATATTATTGCCAACAACTCTTTTTTAGTTTTTGTGTAATTAATTTGAGCTTCATTAAAAGTTTTGCTGACATAATATATAACTTTAAAAATCTTATGATATTTTTTTCGTAAAATAGCTCCAATAGCATAATCACTTACATCCCACATTAATTCAAACAGATTTTCTGAGCCAGGTGAAATAATGATAGGTGCAAAAATTAGTATCTTTTTCTTAAAGATGGCATAGAGGCTTAAAAATTTTAGAAAAGTCTTTATTACACCTTCTATAAAATCTAACATGTCCTTAAAAACTTCTTACTACTGTTATAAAAGTAGGAGGTTGTAATTCAACAATAATTTGAATTTTTTCTTCATCAACTCCCATGCCATTTTTAAAATCTTATGTCCCAATACAACACCTCCTATGACCATAAATTGACATTTTTTCCAATTGAGAACTAAATTTGTTTCTTCGCACCGTTTTAAAACCTTTCCTAAATGATATAAACACTAATTGAACGAGGTTCCAAAAATTGAGTAATCATCCATAACAACTTCATCTCTTTTCTCAATTAGCTCACGAAAAATAGACATCACACACCTTTAGAAAGTTACAGGTGCATTACATAAACCAAAAGACATTCTTCTAAAAGCAAAAGTATCATAAGAACTTGTAAATGTAGTCTTTTTTGATCCTTTAGAGCAATAGGTTTTTTGGTGGTAACAAGAATATCCATAAAAAAACAAAAATATTTTTGTCCAACTAGTTTATCCAACATTTTGTCCAAGAAAGGTGAAAGTGATCCTTCATAATGGCGGTATTTTATTTTATTTATTCAACACAGATTCGCTATCCAGTGACTTATATTATTGGAATTAAATCATTCTTTTCATTTATGACTACAGTCACTCCTCCTTTCTTGGGAACACAATAAATAGGACTAACCCATGCACTATCAAATATAAGATAAATAATTCTAGCTTCTAACAACTATAACATTTCTTTCTTTACCACTTCTTCCATTATTGGATTTAATCTTCTTTGAGGATCATCCCTTGGTTTATAGTTGTTTTCCATTAATTTTTTGTGCATTAGATTGAAGGACTGATTACTTTAATATAAGTTAATTTCCATCCAAAAGCTTTTTTATAATTTCTTAATGCCTCCATGTTGACCTCACTTTTGGGTGAGGGTTTTGGGTCTTTCCTTTAGTGACTAGGATCTAGCCTTAGGACTTTCCTAATGACTATCTTAGCATCTTAGAAATGTTTACGTTACTCACCTTCTCCTTAGACATTTCAACCAAATCTTCATTCTCTATGTTGATTCTATATGTGATCAATAATCTTTAATACAAAGTTTATAAATTACGTAAGGGAACCCTGATGAGAATTCCTATAGGACCTATGGACCATAGGAAAGCCTTGCACTGTTGTACACCATTTTGGACTTCAATACATTACATCACCATTCATAATCATCATAATAATCATAAACTTTACATTTTTATATCATAATGTTGCAATCATTATACTCATGGGGCTGACCAAAATTATTTGATCCCAATTTCCCCTAAAACCCCCACTTGAATATTCTAATTCTTCAAAATTCCCCAAAACTGTCATTGAATCACGAAACCCACTTCAAACCATTTGAAACCCAAAAATTCCAAAAATACCTAATTTCCCCAAGGAAATTATTGAAATACCCTTAGAATGTCGAAATACCCAATTTTTAAAAATTTTCGTGGAGTCACCAATAAGGCCTAAAAATCACATCAAATCATTCCTTATTGCTTCCTAATAATTTTGACTATACTATTGTCATACCTCTGAAGAACTTTTTGGCACCCGGACACCAAAATAAAGAATAGTTAAAAATGCTTCAGGAATCATAAAACCTTCCACATTGATTGAAAATGATTTCGAACACTGTCGTTCGACTCCAAACTTCTTCCCGATCTACTTAGAGCCTTTGAGTTAAACTTTTGACCACTTTGACCAAAGTCGACCAAAATTAACAAAATGCCCTTTTGACTTAGTTTTTGACCTGCTTAGCCAAATTAAACCAAACTGAACCCAAACGACCTCTGATTAATCCCAAATTTTGGCCATTGAAATTTAAAATCCTGTTTTACCTAAAAATACATAATTTTGGTCATGCCTAGGGTCATATAATGGTGATCATATGAAAAACCTCTTTTTAAGGCTTTTTGCACATATCTTGATCGCATTCATTCATGCATAAATTGAAGTCCAAATCACTCCAAATTTACTATGGTGTTGTTTTATAATATTCTTAATATTGTTGTCTAAGAGTTTGGTCAATCACATCATGATTTCATACACTTCATGTTCAAAGCTCTATTTTTGAGGCCTCCTTGTGCATGGCATAATATTATTCAAATTTCTTCAAAATCATGTCAATTTCATAATGGTTAGCTCTTAGGATATTCTTATCATAATTTTATGTGTTTTTGGCCAATCAGATCACCAATTCATAGACCTCATGTTCAAATTTCACCCCTCCCGGGTAAATTTTGAAATCTCATTAAATCATCAATTTTCATATCAAATGATCTCAAATTTGCATAAAACTTTTCATATTCATATTTTACATTATCATAAATATCTTTGTCTAAAAATTTTAACAAAATTTCACCATTCCTTATTTCATGAAAATCACCCCTCTCATAGAGGCCATTTTAAAATTATTCCCTCCTAAATGCTTATAATTAAAGACCAAAATCCTAGCAATTTTCAACCTCATTATGCTTCACATTTTCATAAACATTCTCATTGAAAGTTTCAAGTATTTTGATTAGCATTTGCTTCACATTGACATTTTGATGCATAATGGGTTCAAATTGACATGTGTCATACAATCCACACATATTTTCATACCAAGTTAATTTGGAATTATTCCCCAACATTTCTAAATAATAAAATACATCTTCATGAATACTTTCATTCAAAAAAATAATCCATTTGACATCAATTTCATGGAATTTACATTTCATACATGTGACCATGTACACTTCACCACTCATGCACATCTTGAACCCAAACTCATGCATTTAGGCTACCCTTTGGGTTTGATTTTATAGCTCAGTCCTCCAAAATGTTTTGGATTTCTTAACAACTGAAAATATTATCATTACTTTTAAGCATGGGGTTTTTCTGAAGCCATATTTGACCTTACCCATGCTTCCTTTTTTTTTTTGCCTTCTAGCCCACATAATTACATTTTTTTTGAGGTGTCACCCCTTACAAGCCCACTCCTGTCCTCCATGCCTTGCTGGAGATTTTGGATTTTTAACCCATGCCTAAAATAGTAGCTACATTAATTTAAAACAAGCTTGATCAAGGGAGGTATGGGGATAGATCCACCTCTTAAATTTGATTGGACATGCTAGCTATATGAAGCCGAAAGAGTAGCCACCCTATCCTTGGCTGACCTATGGCTTCACCTCCACTGTAAGCCAACCAAATCCTTCCACGTCAGTCCCCTTTCCACATCAGCGCTCCTCCCCCATGCCCATGAAAATTTTAAACCCCAAATGGTGGAGGAAGAGAAGGGAGTTAGCGAAGTTTCCATAGAGCCTCCCAAACCTTCTACATCCTTAACGAAATTTGAAGCCCTTGTCATGAGCAACCCAAACCACACCACCGACTCTACAGGAAACCACCGCCACTGCCAGAAAATTCCTCTCAAGCTCAAGGCCACCTCTCAATTTTGCACAAAAAACTCTTCCAAAACTCACTAAAATTGTTACATTAGCCTTCTTAGGTTCTTAGGAGGCCAGAGCAATTATCTCCAATCATGTTTGCATTTGTTAATGCCTCCTCCAAGCAAAGTCAATTCAACTCCAGCAAACTTGCAATCCAATGTAAAAATGACATCAAATCGACACTACAAGGAGTCTTATAAGTTCAATGAAGTCTATTGTTGACCTCACTTTTGGTTGAGGTTTAGTTTTCCCTCTTTAGTAGCCTAAGGTCTAGCCATAAGATTTTCCTGTTTACTATTCCTAGAAAACTAGAAAAAACTAGAAAAGGAACCCTCACCTTTAGAAACTCTCAACTCTTCTGTGCTCAACTTGAAGTTCCATATACTGATCCAAACCTCTAGCACTTAGTAGGTGAGCCAACTATAGAGGAAGCTCAAGGGGAGTCCCCATAAGACTGCTTGGCCTAAAGGTTGACCCTGAGTGTTGGTCTGGAGCTAGTTCACTCACTTGTACTCACTTGCACCCACTTTCACTCACAACCCTAAAACCCAAATTTGTTGGCTTTGATCCCTTAACCTTTTGGGAAACTCATGTAGATGGTCCCCTAGACCTACTAGCCCTATGCTAGGGTTTAGCTAAGACCAGTACATAGAGGACCCAAATAGAGATTTCATTGGTCCATAACTCATATAAGGTGGTTGACAACCCAATTCTATCAAAATATCCAACTTAGCCTTTTGCCCCTAAATCCACCCAAATTACCTAAATGCCCTTGAAACCCTATATTTGACCAAAATTCTCAAATTCATCCAAAATACCCAAAATTATTCAAAAATCATCTCAAAACATTTTAAACAACCCAAATTTCTCAAAACATCCCAAAAATTCTAAAATTACCAAAATACCCTTAAACTTGCCAAAATTACAAATATACCCTTGGTAGCTCAAACTTTTCCAAAACCCTCAAAATCATTTAAAATGTCTCCAAAACCAATTTGAACTCTTCAAATATGGACCCTTTAATTGAACCCAATTTGATCAATTGACAAAATTTAACCAAAAGCCCCAAATTGCCCTTAAAGGCTCAATTTCTCCAAATTCACCTACATGACCATCAATTTGGCCCCAATCCTCCCCTATTTCAATTATAAAATTAAATTAATATTTCATGTGATCAATTAAAACAAAAAACAACCCTAATTGACCCATTCTTTGAGCTTAATTTTGATCCAAACTAAACCCCCAATTTTGACCCTATGATTGAATCTCACTTAATTGAACCATATGATCGATTGAATTGACCCAATTTAAGTCCTAAATTCTTCCTAACAATCCTAAATATCTAATTGAACCTTTAATTGGCCTTTTTTCAATCCTCAATTTCACTCAATTTTAACCCACATTCAGAATCACCAAATTTACCCCAAATTGGCTATGTCTCAAAATTCCACCAAATTGAATGCTCTAAACCCAAAATTGACACACAATTTATGTTGAAAACCCTTTATTACATTCCTCTAGAATATTTTGCGCCATCAAATTGGACCTAACCCAACCTTAGCCTGACCTAAATCCAAGTCAAACCTACACCCCCAAATTGACCATATGCCCAAAATCCTCCAAATTGAACCTCCAAACCAATTCAAAATCAATCCAAATATCTTATAAACACCTCATGACAATCATCTACACCAAATTGATAAATAAATTTTGCTCAATGTCATGGCTAGCCTAACCCAAACCCAACCTCTAGCCATTTTGACCTAAAATACCTAAATTGAACCCCTTCACCAAAATTGACTTAGTCATGCCGAAGTCACCAAATTAATGTCACCACAACCACCATTTGGACTCTACCAGCATAAACCCACCTAAACCAACTAGGTGAGCTATGTACCAATGGTCCCTTAATTTAAGGGATCTTAACCATATTCGGGCCTTATTTTAAAATACTTTGCTATCATCACTTGCCATTGGATGTAAATCATAATTAACTCTCCCATGACCTTCTTACCCAAGGAAAATATGTTGAGATTTTCATACCTATTTTATAATTTTTTTAATGATATTACACTTTAAAGAAATGTAATTTTGATGTTTTGTTGCAGGACCCTGCCAACGGCGAGTTTTTCTCGAAGCTACAGGACAAAATTCTTCAAAAGTCCGCCAACGGTGCCCTCGAGGCCGCCGACGGCGAGCTCGGCGGTTATGCCTACTCAATCTTTGGATAATGCCAAATTTTGAAGGGATGATTAGACAACTATTGGGAAAGCTCATCCACAACTTTAAAAGACTATTTTGGCCAAAAATTAGAAGGAGCCTAAGAGCCTAAGGAGTCTGGAAGAGGGGGAAGTGCTAGAGAGAGTTCTTGGAGAGGTTTCAATATTGTAAGGAATTCTTCGAGAGATTGTGAGAGTGGAGGGAAATTGAGAGATTTCTTCCTCATTGCTGCTTCGAAGAGGAATTCAGTGTGTTGTAAAGAAAGGAAGAGATTCAGAGGAACTTCGAGGAGTATTTTTTGGGGAGAAATTAGAGATAAGTTATTTACTTGTTGTAGTTTCTATGACTTTGATTTTATATATGAATTTTGAGTTTTGTTGTGTTTTCTTCATGAGATCTGAGTATTTTCTCTGTCTTTCTCCTTGTCTTGAGATTTGTGAAATGGTGATTTGAATTTGTGAAGCAAGAAAATGTTTAAGAAATTGTGATGATCTTTTTACATCGATCTTAATTTACTTTCAATCTGACTAATTGATTTGTTAAAATATGTTGAGTTTTACAACTAAAGTGAAGATTACATCCAAGATTCAGGGAGGTCAAAGCCCTTAGAAGTTGGGTGCAAATAAATAGCGAAATAATATTATCGGGTGTGGAATTGGAGATATTAGAGTGGCAGACTAAAATCCCCAATTCGGTCCTATAGTTTGGGTGCTGAAGTGTAGATGTTAGCCGTCAGGTGAGGGGAACATGGGAGCTCCAAAGTGAGAGCCGGTATCCTCCCAGCCTAGCCGTAGATTCAGTAAACAAACATAGGATTAATCAATGTTCTTTATGGCTGGACCAAATGGTAAATAATAGGTATGCTCTTATTTGGCACAATATAAATTGAATTAATTCACTTTATCCATTCACTATAATTTCTTGACAAGGAGAAGGATGTTTTCTTATATATTGAATATCATAATTAAACCCTCATTAGTATCATTACTTATTTAATTGTTATTAAAATTGCAGACTTATTTCAATTGCCTATTAGTGACAGATAAGCAAATTGAACTTCGTTGTTGTGATTAAAGTATTGCTTTTATAAAATCTTTGTTCGCAGTTCTAAACCACTCCCTGTGGGATCGATATCTAGGACTCCATTAGAGCCCTATATTACTTGAGAGATACATATACTTGCGTTGATAAGTGTGACTTTA
>NW_018219778.1:123541-125736 GCF_001263595.1 Phalaenopsis equestris
ACTTTACAAGTGTGACTTTACAATTATTAAATGTTTATTACGCCCATATTTATCTTATATTTTAAGCATATAAAAAGTCGATGTAAAGTTTTTTGCGCCGTTGCCTGGGAGTGATTGAGTGAGTGAGTCAAATCACGATTAGAGTAACGAACAAATTAGGATTATTAGAAAATTTTTACTTGGAATGCAACTTATTTTTATATTTAGTTAATTATATTACTTAGTACTGATTTCAAATTGTATGCGTAAATTTGGACCTGAAAATCTTATGCCCTACGATTCAGAATTAGAATACACTGTTAGAAGGATTAGAAGATTAAGAAGAGAACCTAAAAATTTTGATACAATGGAGAACAACATGAACAATCACTGAACAATCCAGGAATAGATAATGAACACCAACCTAGACCCCTACGAGATTGTGTAAATACTACAGCAGATGAAATTCACTTCTCTATCCAAAATTTTGATGTAGCTGCTAATTCATTTGAGCTTAAAATTGCTATTATCCAAATGGTACAAAACAATCAATTCGGAGGTACACCAAAGGAAGATCCGAACTTACACCTCGCTAGTTTTTTAAAACTGTGTGCTACTTTTAAATATGATAGAGTCTCAAACAATGTTGTTAGACATAGACTTTTTCCTTTTTCCCTAAGGGATAAGGCTAAGATGTGGTTAAATTTGTTAGCACCAGGAGCTATTAGAACTTTGGGAGAACTTTCACAGAAATTTCTATCCAAATATTTCCCTCCATCCAAAACTGCTAAACTTAAAAATGACATAACATCATTTTGTTAGATTGATGGAGAGTCAATATATAATGCTTGGGAGAGATTTAAAGATCTTCTTGGGAAGTGCCCTCATCATTCGTTACCAGATTGGTTGATAATTTAAACTTTTTATAATGGATTAGTGGGATCTCTTAGATTGATTATAGATGCTTCGGCTGGTGGTTCTTTAATGTCAAAACCTTTTGATGAGGCTTAATCACTAATAGAAGAGATGGGCTACCAACAAATTTCAATGGCCCTCTGATTGGGTAAATCCTAAAAGAGTAGCTAGTATCCATGATTCTGATGCAATATCTATGTTAGCTTTGCTTATGGGATGAATTATTCTCCAGCACCTCCTATGATGGAAGAGAATTAATTTGGGAAATTTGTGGATGTTCAACCTTCATATGAGATTTTAAATGCTATTAATAGACCCAACAACCCTTATTCGAGCTATTATAATCTAGGTTGGAAGAATCATCCAAATTTTAACTGGAATAAAAATTCTTCTACAAGTCAACAATGGGCAATAAACCCAGTGAACCCATTAGGAAATTCATCCAACCAAGGAAATGTTAACTACAGACATTCTTATCCTTCAGGATTTAACAGTAACACTCAAATTAAGGAGAAGAAGTTGTATATGGAAGAGCTGATATTAAACATGGGTCAACAATTACAGAATCAAGAAAATCAATTACAAATTCAAGGAAATCAATTACAAAATCAAGGAACTGCTATTGGGAATATATAAAATCAATTGGGACATATCGCTACTGCGCTTAGTAACCAAACATTAGGAACTTTTCCTAGTACTGTGGAACCAAATCCTAAAGGTCAAGGAAAAGAACAGATCGAAACGATACAATTACAAAGTGGAAAAGAATTGGAAATAAGGGTGCAAAAAGAAACAGAAGCTGAAAAAGACAAAGTGGATATCGAAAAAAAGAACGATCATGAATACCCAGATTTAGAGTATCCATTTACACTAATGATAATTACTGTGGAAAAACATCCACCACTGTTTCCCAAAAAATTGAAGTAACACAAACAAAATAAACAATTTTCCAAATTTATAGAAATTCTTAAGAAGTTAATAGTGAATATTCCTTTCGTAGAAGCTTTAGAATAAATGTCCAATTATGTGAAATTTATGAAAGAATTCTGAACAAGAAAAGGAAGTTCACGGATAATGAAGTTCACGGATAATGTTCACGGATAACAAAACTGTTGCACTTAACGAAGAGTGTAGTGCACTTATTCAGAAAATGCTTCCTGAGAAACTAAAAGATGCTGACATTTTCACTATACCATGTGCTATTGGTGAAAAATTTTATGGAAGAGCTTTATGTGATTTGGGAGCCAGCATTAATCTTATGCCTCTATCAATTTTCAGAAGATTAGGATTAGGAGAAGTCT
>NW_018219778.1:125811-126474 GCF_001263595.1 Phalaenopsis equestris
CTGTGGATTTCATTGTTTTAGATATGGAGGAAGATAAAGAAATACCTATTATTTTAGGGAGACCATTTTTAGCTACTGGAAAAGCTATGATAGATGTTCAAAAAGGAGAATTAACTATGAGAGTTAATGATCAAGAAGCAACTTTTAACATTGCGAAATCTATGAAATACCCTGTTGTTGAAAGAGATAATGAATGTTTTCCATTGGAAATTATTGAACAACTACTGAACAAACATTTTAAAGAACATTTTGAAGATAAAAGGCATTTTGAAGAAGATGAACATTTTAAAGAACATTTTGAATAGAAAGAACGATTTGAAGAGAGTGACGGAATTATTCTAGATGAATTAGAAAATGAAGAATTAGATTATGTTCAGGAAAGATTTAAGATGTTGGATATTACGGAAAATGCCAATAAAAATCTAAATAAAAATGGAAAATGCCAATAAAAATCTATTTCCATCAATTATAAAACCACCTGAACTTGAGTTAAAAATACTGCCTAGCCACTTAAACTATGTATTTTTAGGAGACTCATCTACATACCTATTATTATATCTTAAGAGTTAAATGATTTGCAAGAACAAAGACTGTTAGATACATTGAAAAGATATAAGAAAGATTTTGGTTGGACCTTAGCTGATATTAAGGAAATCAAAATCA
>NW_018219778.1:127026-127988 GCF_001263595.1 Phalaenopsis equestris
ATTGATGTATTTATGGATGAATTTATGGATGATTTCTCTGTATTTGGAACATCATTTGACGCATGTTTAAATTACCTTGAAAAAGTTTTAGAGTTATGCGAAAGAATTAATTTTTTTCTGAATTGGGGGAAATGTCAATTTATGGTTGCAATAGGAATTTTGTTAGGGCATAAAATTTTGGAAGATGGTATGGAAGCAAACCCTGTAAAAATCAAGTTATATCTAAACTAGCACCTCTTACTAATGTAAGAGAGGTTAGGAGTTATCTTGGACATGTTGGATTTTACAGGCATTTTATTTAAGATTTTTTAAACATTACCAAACCTCTATGCCAACTTTTAGAAAAGGAAAAGAAATTTGAATTTACTGATAGATGTTTAAATGCCTTTGAATTATTAAAGGAAAAATTAATCACAGCCCCTATTATAATTTCACCTAACTGGGAGAAACCATTTGAACTGATCTGTGATGCTAGTGTGTGATATGCTAGTGATTATGCTATTGGAGATGTTCTTGGACAAAGGTATGAAAATATTTTTAAAGTTATATACTACGCTAGTAAAACTCTTAATGATGCACAAATTAATTATACTATTACTGAAAAAGAGTTACTAGCCATTGTTTATGCTTTAGATAAATTCAGATCTTATTTAATCGAAGCTAAAAGTGTTGTTCATACTGATCAGTCTGCTTTCAAATATCTGATGCAAAAGAAGGATGCTAAACCAAGGTTGATTAGATGGATACTTTTGATGCAAGAATTTGATCATGTGGTTATTGATAGAAAGGGAACTAATAATCAAATTGCTGATTATTTGTCAAGATTAGAAAACCAAGAATCATCTGACACTGACAATGAAATTACAGACACTTTCCCTGATGAACAACTTTATAATATTAATGAGTGGAAAATACCATGGTATGCTGATATTGTTAACTATATTGTAAGTGATATTTTGCCA
>NW_018219778.1:128204-130663 GCF_001263595.1 Phalaenopsis equestris
TGTGATTGATGTCAACGAGTAGGCAATATATCTAGAAGAAATGAAATGCATCTGAATTTCATGTTAGAAGTTGAGATCTTTGACGTTTGGGGATTAAATTTTATGGGACCATTTATTCCTTCATTTGGAAACTTATATATATTAATTGTAGTGGACTACGTTTCTAAGTGGATTGAAGCACAAGCTTTACCTCGTTGTGATGTTAAAAGTGTTTCAAGATTTTTAATGAAAAATATTTTCACTAGATACGGAATGCCTAGAATGATTATCACTGACAGAAAATCCCATTTTAGGAATAAATACATTCAGAGATTGGCAGAAAAATTTAATATTATCATAGAATCTCTACTGCCTATCATCCTCAAATCAGTGGGTTAGCTGAAGTTTCTAATAGAGAGATTAAACAAATACTTGAAAATACTGTAAATCCTAGTAGAGTAGATTGGTCCAATAGATTGGATACCCATTATGGGCTTACAACACTGCTTATAAAACTCCTATTGGAATGACCCCTTACAAATTGATTTTTGGAAAGACTTGTCACTTATCAGTAGAATTGGAGCATAAAGCATATTGGGAGATTAAAGAAATCAATTATAATTTGAAAGATGCTGGTAAGAAGATATTGTTACAATTAAATAAATTCAAAGAATTAAGAAATGCGTCTTATGATAACAACAAAATTTATAAGAAAAAATTAAATTTATGGCATGATCGAAAGATTAACCAGAAGAACTTTGAACCAGGACAAGAAGTTTTACTTTACATCACTAGGCTGAAGTTATTTTCTGGAAAATTGAAGTCTCGTTGGTTAGGATCATTTACTGTGACTAAAGTTTATACTTACGGAGCTGTTGAAATTGAAGATCAGGAGATGAGAAATAGATTTAAAGTAAATGGACATATATTAAAGCCATATTATGAGTGTAAAAGACCAAAATTTAAAGAGGTTTTAATGATCAGTCAACCTGAATGACACCTAAATAGGTCGGGCTGACGACGTTAAACCAAGCGCTTCATGGGAGGCAACCTAGATTTATCTTTACTTTTATCGCTATTAAAGTAGTTTTTATTTGAAATTATCGTTAGTTTGTGGTAGTATTAAGCTCTACTCCTCTAATTTACCCTTGAAATATCTTAAAATTGGATCCATGAAGAAAAATTAGAACACATTCGTTGGATTATCTTAAAATTGGATCCATGAAGAAAAATTAGAACACATTCGGACCAGAGGGAAACTGTGCAAATTTTTCCTTGGGCGCCGACGATGCCCTTGACGCCGTTGACGGCAGGTTTTTTCTCGAGAGTCCAGACAAAGTTAATACAGAGGCGCGCCGATGGCGAGACTGGCGAATTGACAGCTACTTGGGTTAAAATGGCGATTTTTGACGGTTTTTAGGCGAGAATTGTCTTTTTAAACTCAAAAATTTGATTTATAGTTCATATTTTCCCTCCAAAAAAGAAGTGCAACTCCAAAAATTTCATTCCTATGGCTTCCAATTCCCCTGATAATCCCAGAATATGAGTTTTCAATCGGCGAAAGTTTATTAGTGCCGAAGCGCAGCGAATCTTCAACAAGTTATTGACGAAGAAAAGATTGATCAAGGAATGAGGATTCGTAAATCGTGGATTGAATAATCTCACGACGGATATTGAAGAAATGCGCCGAAGATGGGAAGTGCAATGCTACATTACCGTCGCCGTGGTTGTTCCAGTGGTGAAAGAGTTTTATGTAAATTTACATGGAATCAACCAAGGAGTCGTTTATGTGCGAGGAAGATGGATCACTTTCACTCCTGCACAGATCAATAAATTATATATGATAGAGAATGTTCTTGTCTGCCTCTATTCCAATTTTGTCCGAACGAGAAACTAGGTGAATGAGATTTACCAATATTTAACGGAGGAAACTGATGACTGGGAAACAAGAGAAAATGGGTATGTTAGTTTTTTTGCAACACTCCTAAATTCCGTTTCAAAACATTGACACTTTTTCATTTCTGCAAAACTGTTACCGATAATGAAGATTGGTAAAGTTTCTAAAGAAAGTGTCATTTTGAATTATTGTATCCAAAGGGGACTGCAGATCAACATTGGATCAATAATTGTGAAGTCAGTTTTGGGCCTGATTGTTCATGGATCAACTTATGGGCTTGGACACCCCTCCATAATTTTCTCACTTTGCAGTCAGTTCCAAGAGTCCTACAAAAATTGGGAAAAGGTACTGCAACCTTGGAAGCTCTTGGACCCCACTAATTTTTGAAGATGAAAATGACATGGCCATTATAGTAGATCAAGCATCTCAGAATTCACTGCCAGTTCAACCCTTAGTCCCTGGATAAATCTCTGGTGATCCTGCGCCAAACCAAGAAATTGGAAAATGAGGTACAAAATGTCATGAATGTGATTAATAGTATCTCTGATTTCTTCGATCACTCTGATTTCTTCGATCATCTAGA
>NW_018219778.1:130698-132025 GCF_001263595.1 Phalaenopsis equestris
ATTTAGAAGATAGCTTGATACGACTAATGAGGAGGATGAAGTTAATAGAAGAGGATTCCACTGAAGAATTTCCATTCCGACCCTTCTACAACCTCTTCGTTCATGTGCAATCAATGAGTGATCTCAGAGGAGAATCGAGTACCGAGTCTGAAGATTAGTAGATTTATATTACTACCTATGTGTCTATCTAAGTATTTTGATTTGATCTTTGAATTTGCTTTGCTTTAGAATGATGCTTATAGATCTCTGTATAGTTGAGACTAAGCACAGGATGTTTTTTTTTCAGCTTTTTGAGTGTTGCGGCTTGGATTGCGACGCTGAATTAATGTATTGAGCTTGAGAAAATACCAAACTTAGGTGTGTGATGTAACGTACATTGTACCCCTTGGAATTTATATATAAATGTGATCTTTTGTGGTGTGAAAGTTTATATGTGCTAAGTACATCATTTAGTCACTTAAAATTATGTCTATAATGATTAAAAATATGTCGTTAAGGCATGAAATTGATCAAAATCGCAAAAATCTAGAATTTGGACAAAATCAATAGAGCCCGCCGATGGCGCCCTTGACGCCGCCGACGGCAAAATTTTTCCGAGACTTAGGATTTTAATTTAAATACAGCGCGTCGACGGCGCCATCGACCCCGCCGAAGGTGAGCTCATGAAAAAAACACCTTTAACCTTGATTTTGACCAGTTAACCGCCACTATTCATCATCCCCTTCCTCCTAAAAATGCCATTTTTGACCTAGGGCTTGAAAGATCTTGGATTGGGAGGCGATTTCAAGGATTTTTGACACCGGACTTGATCATCTCTAGGTAAGAGCTTCACTCCAAGCTAAAAATATTTGATTTTCACCATGGATTTCTTCCACATTGAGGAGATCCAAAAAATTTGAGAATGTGAAAAAAAATTTTGGGAAGAAATTCATGGATCTTAATGTTGAACTCTTTGAATTACCATTGGAAGCCATGATATATATATTTTAAGTAATTTTTGGAATTTTTCTATAATTTGATTAGATTGAAATGGCTCCACATCAAAAGAGAAGGGTTGAGTTTGACGAGTCTCACTTCGTCAATGCGATGGCTCAAACAAAATTTACTTCCATATTTAAAAGAAAGAAGTGCATACAAGATCGAGTTTTTAAAAGTTCGGGAGGAGAAATCAAACGAGTTATTGCCGAGCGGAGGTGGGAAAACTTTTTTTACACCACCAATAAAGCTGATGCAAATGTTGTGAAAGAGGTCTACGCCAATGTTATTTATTCTGATGACGGAATGTTGACCTATTTTTTGGTTGAGGTTTAGTTTTTTCCTCCTTAGT
>NW_018219779.1:0-537 GCF_001263595.1 Phalaenopsis equestris
TTTTAAAGTATAGGGATGAAGTTTGAAGAGTTGCCTCAAGTATCCTTTCAAAAAGCGTTCAAATAGGTTGCATTTCGGCCCATAACCGCCAAAAGTCGGTCCATAGTCATCTCGGGCACCGTCGACGGGCTCGAGGGCGCTGTCGGCAAGCTTTTCTGTCATTTTTCGGTCTTCTCGGGTAAATCTCAACGTTGGCGCCGTTTTGGGCGCCGTCCGCGAGCAAACTGCGCATCTCCACCGTTTGGCTCCATTTTAGCTCGGTTTTGCCCCATTTTAGTTGCATTGTGCTCCTAATAGATAGCTCTACAAAATAAGCATGAAAAAGACCTTCCTTTAAAGTGTAATCCCATTCAAAAATATGCAACAAGTGTAAAAGAGATTAAGCATCGAAAGACTTATTGAATGGTGATAGGGCAAAATTTCATTTATTGCTCGTTTTTCCTCCAAATTGCACCGTTTTCGTTTCTTTTTCTCCAAAATTCCATTTCTTGTACTTGAAATAAAAAAACATGCAAAATATATTCCTTTAAAGTGCAA
>NW_018219780.1:0-273 GCF_001263595.1 Phalaenopsis equestris
TATGAAAATCTTAACATATTTTCCTTTGGTCATTTAGAATTTTGGATTTGTTTCGGTATTACTAGGAAGTGTTCCATGGGATATATTACTTAATGAATTTGCAATTTGTGCAAGTTGATTCTCAATTTTTCTAATTATAGCTCCTTAATTTTTTAATTGATTTCCCATTTGTAACACCACTTCTTCTATAGATAACTTCTTCTCCTTAAATTATGGATTACTGTTGAAACCTAAAGGATGAGTAGATCTATAATTATTATTCCGTTGGTTGTT
>NW_018219781.1:0-1576 GCF_001263595.1 Phalaenopsis equestris
TTTCTATTTCTTTTTCAAATATAAAAAAAAATTGAAATATGGATAAGTATGAACGACACTATAGAGCTATTCATCAAGCGATGTAGGGTTCTATAGCGACATTGTCCGGTGCTATAGTGCCAAACTAATTCGTGAGTTATTTTAAGTGCCTGGACCCACGGATTTCACCATTTTTGCCATTGGTTTTCCCATTGGTTCATCTTCTTCCTCCTTTTTTTCTATTTTGCTCCCCTCAGGTTTTAATTTTTGCTTGATTGGCTTGGAGATACACTTCCAAACTTGGGATTTTTTCATCTCTAGGTATGATCTTCACCCTAACTTTGAAAATTTTTGATTTGACAATGGATTTCACCCACATTATGGATTAGGCCGAAAATTAAAAGATTTGATGAAAATAATGTGAAATCCATTGTTGAATGATTATTTATGTTTATATTGTATTTTTAGGAGCCTTTTGAAGTTGAGTTAGTGATTTGTGGAATTTATATTCAAATTTTTTAGATTACACATGGCTCCTAAATCAAAGAGAGACAAGAAAAAGGTAACTTTTGATTCTCATAAGTTTGTCAGTGCAAGGTCATGGGAGAGATATGCTGATATGCAATCAAAGAAGTTGATTGTAGAACACAATTTTCTACGTCCTGGCGGAACTATTGATTACTTGATTGTGGAGTGATAGTGGGAACTCTTTTGTTAGTTCACTGTCGTATCTGTGATTTATGTTGTTCGAGAATCCTATGCCAACATGCCCAATGAATCAGATGATTTGGTTTATATGCGGGGGAAATATGTGGATATTAATTCTATTGAAATTCACCACATATACCAACTGCACATTTTTTTACCTGCTTTATTTTTTAGTTCCATCCTACTGACGATGAATTAGATGAGATTATGGGATTTTTGACTGATGGAAATGGAGTTTGGAAGATTAAGAATGGGAGACGGGTGCACTTTTCTTTTTCAACACTTAATGTTTGTCTACCAACCATTTTAGTGAGGTAACTCGTGAGAGAGCTACTTGAAACTACTGTATTCAGATGATAAAACCTTTTGACATTGGCTCCCTTATTTATACCAACATGATTGTTTTCTCGAGAGGAGGAACTACTGGAGGTTTGGGCTACCCTTCTCTTATTACTACTTTGTGTGCTGGATCAGAGTGAAGTATGAAACTTGGGAAGAAACTTTGTCATCTCATGAACCCATTGGAAAAACAAATTTAGAAAAATATGAGAGACATTTTGGGACTAGACCTAGGACTAGAGTTAACATACCTTCAACTTCAGGTTCTACTTCTGCCCTTGCTCTTGCTCTTAGACCTTCTGCTTCTGAGTCAATTTCTTTGCATTCTCTTATGGAACAAGTGCTTATTCAACAAGGAGATATCATAACTCTACATAATCCAGTGAAAGGGTTTGAATTTTTTTTGAATCATAGTGATGATATTATAATAAGGAAGGCTGAGTATGATTTTTTTTTATAATGAGGCAATGAGAAGATGCATGGCGGGTAACAATTTTTTGGAATTCCCTACTTGCCCTACTTTCACACCATATCGACCTTCTGAGATGGA
>NW_018219781.1:1586-5096 GCF_001263595.1 Phalaenopsis equestris
GACATAGATCGGGTGATCATGATGTTAGAGATGATGAAGATGTTGATGTTTAGTTTGAGTTTTCTTTCTCTTCTTTGATGTTTTAGAATATTTGGACTTTGTTATGTTTGTGATTTGTTGTGTTTGTGTTGGAGTGTGCTTGTATTTAGTATTTGTTTCTATTAAGCTGTTAATTCTACTTTTTATTTTCTACTCCAATTTAAATGCTAGATTAGTGTTTATTTTATCTTTTTATTGTTATGCATGTTAATCTTATGTTTATCACTACTCATTATTTGTCTTTCCTACTTGTACCTGCATTAGTTTTCCTGTTTTTAAATTTTTAAAATTTTTCTCTTCCTTCATGAACTTTCCTGCTTTAAATTAGTTTAAAATTTTAAGTTTGGAGGAAGGGAGAAAATTTTTTTAAAACTAAATTTTTTTTTTCTTCAGAAATTTGTATTTTTCAAAATTATTTTTAACATAACTTGTGGTATGTAGAGTTAAATTTAGAAAACTATGTTTTTAATATTATGAAAGTTGTAGAAAACCTAAGTAAATTTTTTTTAATAATAAAAGTTAATTCTATAATTAAGATGTTTAGTATTAAGAGTTTGGATTTATGCTTTTACTATTTAAAGTAAAGAATGTTGTATTTTTGAAAATATTAAGGATCTCAGTTTTATAATTGGAAAGAAAGAATTGTGACTTTAAGATAAATCTTAAAGCTAATACACATTTGTTAAAGTAAGGAAATGTGAGTTGTTTTTAACTTTAGAGAAAGATAGTGGAGTTTGAAATCATTAAATGTTATCCAAATATAGTAATCCTCACATGAAAGTGCAAATAAATAGGGAAATAATCATTAAAGGGTGTAGAGTTAGAGGACTTTAGAGTGACAGGCTAAAGCCCCCAATTTGGTTTATAATTTTAGGTCTTGATACGAGATGTTTGCCTCTAAGTGGAGGGAGAAGAGGGAACTCTAGAGTTAGAGCTAGTATCTTCCCTACATAACTCATCTTCAAAACTATTCAAACTTTAAATTAGCCAATGGTCTTCATAGCATCTCTAGTAAGGGTAAAGAATAATATTGCTCTTATTTGGCACAACATAATTTGAGTACTTCCACAACATAATTCCTATACTTGTTACTGATTCATGATAAGGAAAAATATATTTTATTTATATTGCCTTCATCTTACAAATATCTAGTTAAATTTAATTTTAATTGTTTACTTTACTTTTAATTATAAAAAAATTACCAAAAAGAATCGAACATTCAATCCTGTTATAACATCTATAGTTTGAGTAAGAGTATTTTGCAAAGTAGAATTTTTTATCTAATTTATTCTGACTTATTTAAAGATTCAAATTCTTCCTGTGAGATTGATATTCAAGGCTTAATAAAAAAATTCCTATATTACTTGATAACGATACGTATATTTGTGTAGTATCCCATATTTAAATATAATAATTGAACTCTTATTTGCTTCAAAGTCAAGTTTTTGGCATTGTTACAAAGTAAGAAATATAAGTAAGGAAAAATTAAGAATATAACTGCATACATCATAGTAGATCAGGATCACATATGCTCAGATGCATTCATTTAAGCCATGAGGACTCTGGTTCCATGCAAGGCTTTTGGTCACTAGCAAACTATGTCATGGATAGCTTCTTAAACTCACAAAATGAAGTCATAATTCATATCAAGATTTCATTAAATCACATGAGGATTGAATCTCTCAATGTACTGTAGAACAAATCAAATTTCAAGTGTCAGAAGCTTTGAGAAGGCATATAACCAACTCAAAGGTTGCTATAAGATTGACAGGATTGCTTCGACCCTTACAAGTTTCCAAAGATGAAACCTTAACTTCTCGGGGGGTTCTGCATTAATAACCTACCTTGAGAATGCATTCTTTGGCTAAAGGTAAACTTCTATTCGCCCCTCTTGTGGCATGTTCCTATTAACCTCAATTTTGGTGAGGTCTAGTCTTCCTCTTAGTACTTAAGACCTAGCCATAAGACTTTCCCTTTGGATATCCTAGAGGACTAGTGATGGGACCCACCCTTTCAGGATTTCAAAACACTTCTTAAATCTTCTTGGAGCCCCCACATGGGTGTTTATAAAGCTTCAGCACTTGGAAGGTTAGGACCAACATGTGTGAACCCAAGGATGAGTTCTCATAGGATCATGAGGCCTTAGGAACACCCTGTTAACCCTTGGTGGCGTATGACATTCCACTACACGCATACTCACCTCACATACTCCATCCTTTGAGGTTCACATTACTGCTTGACCCTTTTGGAACCTCACATGGATGGTCATAAACTTCCAAAACTTGGAAGGTTGGGAATAACATGTGGAGGATCCAAAATAAGTTATTGTGAGATTATGAGTCTTATGGAGGCTCTTTATGCTTTAGACATTTACCTTGCACTGCAGTACCTCCTCACCACTCAAAATCATACAAGATTCCTCCAACTTCAATTCAAAATCAAGTCAAGACTCAAGTTCAACTCTCATGGACCCCAAGTTCCAATTAACAAAATTTTACCCCAAATCCTATATAGAATCCAAATCAGACTCAACATTCCCCAACTTTCAGTCCTTTTTACCAAGTTGACAAAAGCACATCAAATTCTCTCCAAATACACCCAAGATTCAAAATTCAAATCAACCCACATAAAACTCCACTCCATAAATAAAATTGACAAACACACCCCAATTTTCCTAATAGCAATTCCTAAAAGTTCACCAAATCCACTAATTATGTTGTGTGATACACCGAAAATATATGCATTTTTAGACCCATATTTTATACTCATTTTTGGTGATATTGCACTTTAATTGAAAGTATTATGATGTTTTCTTGCAGGTTATTGATTTTAGGGCTTAAAGCAAAAAGGATGAAATTTAGAGTCAAAATTAAGTTTTTGAAGAAATGCTCAGTGCCAGCAGTGCCGACGGCGCAGAACAATTTAACGCTGAAGATTTTTACTCAGTGTCGACGGCACCAAAGGTGGTGCAGACCCCATTTCTATAAGGTTTGATGTATTTAGACAATTTTTTTAAGAGTTTTTGGAGGCACCTCTTGGAGAACAGACCTTGGGCTCTATTTGGGGCCAAATTTCATCAGAAAATACGCTCCTCTACGTTCATTTTTCGCTCCACGTCATTCCATTCCACTACCATATTAGAGTCAATTAGTGATTTTTCTTTCATAGTTTAGAGTTTTTGTGGTAAGATTTAGTGTGAAACTTTCCGTAAGAGTATTGGAGAAGGAGAAAAGTGAGAGAGTTCTTCTTCCTGCATTTCTAAGGAAAGGTTACAGAGGATTTGCTTTGAGAAAGAGTTCCAGATAGGTTTTTTTATTTATTTAGTGTTGTATGAACATTATTTAATATATGAAATTTGTGTTTTGTAGTATCTTTCTCATGAAGTTTGAGTAGTTCCCTCTATCTTTCCCCATACTCTGAGATATGTTGAAATGAAGAGATAAAATGAATGTGTCATAATTAAAATATAAA
>NW_018219781.1:18454-19560 GCF_001263595.1 Phalaenopsis equestris
GTATACTTGTGTAGTATCCCAATATAAATATATAAAAATTAAAAAGTTAAATTCTTATTTTTCTTCAGGATCAAGTTTTTTGTTTTGTTGCAAAATAAGGAAATATAAGTGAAAAATGCCATCAGAACTATGGTTATATTGTGCATAAGCATTAGCTATGGGATCAACAACTCCGAGGTCAGCGTTGACGACGCAGAACAATTTAATGCTAGAGATTTTTTACTCAGCGCCGGTGCAGACCCCATTTCTAGAAGGTTCGATGTATTTGGATGATTTTTTGAAGATTTTTTGGAGGCACCTCTTGGAGAACGACCTTGGGCTCTATTTGGGGCCGAATTTCATCAGACAATTTGCTCCTCTATGTTTTTCACTCCTCTACATTCATCTTTTGTTCCACATCATTCCATTCCACTACCATATTGGAGTCAATTAGTGATTTTTCTTTCATAATTTAGAGTTATTTTGGTGAGATTTAGTGTGAAACTTTCTGTAAAAGTGTTGGAGAAGGAGAAAATGTTGGAGAGGGAGAGAAGTGAGAAATTTCTTCTTCCTACATTTCCTAAGAGAGGCAACAAGGATTTTCTTTGATAAAGAGTTTCAGATAAGTGTTATTTGTTTATTATTATTATATGAACTTTCTTTTATATATGAAATTTGTATTTTGTTATATGTTTCTCATGAAGTCTGAGTAGTTTACTTTATCTATCTCCCTACTATGAGATATGGTGAAATGAAGAGATAGTTTGGATGTGCCAATGTCAAAATATAAAATAAATTGTGATGGTTTTTCAACTCTGTTCTTAATTTACTTTTCAATCTGGCCAATTGAATTGTAAAAATATGTTTTGAAACATATGATTCGGGAAATGGAGTATGAGTTCTACAACAGAGTGAGAATCACAATTAAGTCCGTGAAGGAGTATTTCGTTCAAGAATTAAGAGCAAATAAATAAAGAAATATACATTGTTGGGTGTAGAATTGGAGACTTTTAGGGTGACAGAATAGAATCCCCAATTCAATCTTAGTGCTTAAGAACTAAAGCAAGAGTTAGCCTTCAAGAGAAGGGAAGTGGGAGCTCTGGAGTGGGAGTCAGTATCCTCCTAGC
>NW_018219781.1:20029-21256 GCF_001263595.1 Phalaenopsis equestris
CAACTTACTTTTCATATAAGGATCAAGTTTTTGGCGTTGTAGTGGTGTCAACTTCATAAATCCTTACATATAAAAATTTGGGATCATTGTGTCATGTGTCCATGGGTTAAATTAAAGTGGAAGAGGGTTTAGGATAGGTTTGGACCTGACTTGGGCTAAAAGCAGCCCAATAACTCCACATTAATCCCCAATAACTCCACTTTCATGCTCTAATAATCCCACTTCAACCCTCTAATAATACCACATCCCAAAACTCTACATATCCCCATAATAACTCCACAAAATTGCCTAATAACACCATAATCTCACCAACATACCACCCTATGACACGCTCAATAACACCAAGATACTGCTAGCGCCACAACCTATGCAACTCCCCGCAATCCCACAATCACATTGCCTCAAACCCGTAATCCTACCACCATAAAACCGCAGTACTACTACCAATAACACCCAAACCCATCGCTCGCATAACGCCACAATCCCTTCGTTGCGCAGCATCGAAAGTGCATAATACACCCATAATACTCCTGCAAAATAACCATGAATAACACCATGCACGTGAACTACCAAGCTACCATTGTAACCTCGCAGATAACACCTACTCGATGAGTAATACACCTGCAGAACCACCCGCGATCCAAAACATCACCATTAAGCACAATTTGTTTGTGAGTAAATGCCCAAATAACACCAGGTTGGAGATTGTTTGCCAAAATGACACCCTGACCACGATTTTAGACTTATTTTCTTCACATTAAATGATGTTCAGCCTTACCACCCTTGTACAGGCTTGTTTTCCTTAAATGGTTAAAGGTAGGTTTACATTTAGTGACTTGAAATCCACTTTTAGTTAAAATATAAAACGCAAGGTGTAACTTAACCTTGGAAAAACCAAAGCTCTAAAGATCTGTCCACACCTCCTTGAGTAGGCTAACCATCTTAGTCACCTAAACCCTTGTAGAGGCTTGTTTTCCTTAAATGGTTAAAAGTTGGTTTACATTTAGTGACTTGAAATCCACTTTACACACTTTTAGTTAAAATATAAAAGCAAGATGTAACTTAACCTTGGAAAAAACAAAGCTCTAAAGATCTGTCCACTTCACCTCCTTGAGTAGGCTAACCATCTTAGTCACCTATGATATTTGAAATTAGTGAGAGTGATTTCGTTTGATTTTCTATAAATTTCCTATTAAAATTTATCATTGCTAATTTACACCTTCCCCG
>NW_018219781.1:21330-30982 GCF_001263595.1 Phalaenopsis equestris
TAGAATCCCATTATTAATTGCCTATAATTATATATATTTTACACAACTTACTTTTCATATAAGGATCAAGTTTTTGGCGTTGTAGTGGTGTCAACTTCATAAATCCTTACATATAAAAATTTGGGATCATTATGTCATGTGTCCATGGGTTAAATTAAAGTGGAAGAGGGTTTATGATAGGTTTGGACCTGACTTGGGCTAAAAGCAGCCCAATAACTCCACATTAATCCCCAATAACTCCACTTTCATGCTCTAATAATCCCACTTCAACCCTCTAATAATACCACATCCCAAAACTCTACATATCCCCATAATAACTCCACAAAATTGCCTAATAACACCATAATCTCACCAACATACCACCCTATGACACGCTCAATAACACCAAGATACTGCTAGCGCCACAACCTATGCAACTCCCCGCAATCCCACAATCACATTGCCTCAAACCCGTAATCCTACCACCATAAAACCGCAGTACTACTACCAATAACACCCAAACCCATCGCTCGCATAACGCCACAATCCCTTCGTTGCGCAGCATCGAAAGTGCATAATACACCCATAATACTCCTGCAAAATAACCATGAATAACACCATGCACGTGAACTACCAAGCTACCATTGTAACCTCGCAGATAACACCTACTCGATGAGTAATACACCCGCAGAACCACTCTCGATCCAAAACATCACCATTAAGCACAATTTGTTTGTGAGTAAATGCCCAAATAACACCAGGTTGGAGATTGTTTGCCAAAATGACACCCTGACCACGATTTTAGACTTATTTTCTTCACATTAAATGATGTTCAGCCTTACAACCCTTGTAGAGGCTTGTTTTCCTTAAATGGTTAAAAGTTGGTTTACATTTAGTGACTTGAAATCCACTTTACACACTTTTAGTTAAAATATAAAAGCAAGATGTAACTTAACCTTGGAAAAAACAAAGCTCTAAAGATCTGTCCACTTCACCTCCTTGAGTAGGCTAACCATCTTAGTCCCCAAGGAAGCCACTCCAAATCTTTTTTGTTAGGTTAAACATGAGTAAACCCAATTTGTCTCAAACCCATTCGACTTTAAAATTAATCATTTGAATTTGTGGCATGACACTATGGTTTTACCATCATTTTCTTACTTACCCATTAAATTGAAATTGTCCTTACCTCCTAGCCATCATGATCTAGCCACTTAAACGGTCAAAGGTCTAAGCAACCCCTCATGACCCAATTCCACCCATCTTATGTGGTTCCTTCCCAATGGAGCATGAACTCCACATCATCTCCATCTTAGTAACCTTTGTTAAGTCACTTGGCCATCTTCATTACCCTATAAATCCACCATCGTGTCATGGCTAAAAAAAGAGACTTTTGCATTTTACTTAGGAAAGTGCTACCCATTTGTTTCCAAACCTTCCTACATATTTTTTTGAGCACAATTTTATCCATTTTGAGCCCATCCCCTCCACTTTTAACCCTATTTTCTGAAGCTCTAATCCAAGACCTTCTTCTAAGGCTCTCTATAAACTCCACCAAAACTTCAATCCAATTGCTCCACAAGCTTTCACACACCATCAAATTACTTTCTCCATCTAAAGCACCTTACTCCAAGCTCCCTAACCTAACCATAAACCAAATCTAGGCACCTTTTTTGTTCAATTTGACACTTAAACCATGTTCAGGTAAATCTAACACTTAGAGGAGGATCCTAGGCCTCAAATAAAGCTTTTGAAAACACCCAATTGAGGTCTCACCTCTTGGGCAAAGATAAAACTCAAAAAAATACAACTTTTTCTTCATTTTTTTAGATTTTTGTAAAATTTATGAACACATCATGCCTACATAGCTTTATGGATATGTTCTACTCTTTGATATGATCATTTAGAAATAAACCCCACTTGATTTGGTTACGTATACAGGGAGATCTTAACAGTTTAAGTTGGATGGTTTTCAGGCTAGGTGTTAATGGTGTTATTCTTACTGTTTTGTTGTTTTAACTCAACCTGTGTTATTCGATGTCATACTTTGGTAGTATTCTTGTGTAATTCTTACTATTCTGTTGTTTTAACTCAGCTTGTGTTATTTCATGTTGTATTTTGGTAGTATTCTTGTGTTATTCTCATTTTTCTGTTGTTTTAACTCAGCCTGTGTTATTCCATGTTGTATTTTGGTAGATTCATGTGTTATTCTTACTGTTTTGAGGGCAGTAATTTTATTATTTCATGTCGTATTTCAGTAGTGTTCTGGTATTATTTGCATTGTTTTGTCATTTTATTTACACCATGTTACATGTGTTGTATTCTTGCGAAGTTATGAAGTCATTTGCACTATCTTAGTGTCGTGTTTGCATGATATTTTGATGTCATTGTGATTTTATGTGATTTTCCTATGGTTAAGTTCTAATGGAAATTTCTGATTTAATTTTCAGAAAATAATTTACACTTTAAAAAAATGATATCTTGGTGTTTAAAGCTCATTAAATTTACATAAAAATACCATAGTGCTCAGTGAACAAAGGAAAAATTACTGCCCAAAAATATAAAATATATATTTAGTATTTTTTTGCAAAATAACTATTTTCTCCAAAACTTATTTTAATTATAAAAGATAAAATACTTATTATTTTGACTCAAATTTTTGAGGGTTTGTTAGCCTTGTTGTTAGGAGTGTTCTTTGATTTTTCCAAAGTTAGTCAGCACTACTAACCATATAATCCTTATTTTTCAAAAGAAATGTCACTATTAGTAAACTAATTATTAAAAATAAAATGTAACTCAAATAAAAAAAATACAAAATTGAGTTTGGTGAGTTCTCTGTGGTAAAGGGAACCAAGAAAAAAATATAAGTTTAATTTTAAATGCAACTGTAGTTTCTATCTTGTTTTCTTTCACAAATCCTTTAAAAAATTATAAAAATTAAATTATACTTTGAAAAATCAAAAAAATTACCACAGTTAGTCCTTTGACCTTTGGCAACATTAGAGAAATTTCTTAAGAACAAAGTATGTATTTTGAGTAGTTAAATTAATTATCATGTAAAATTCACTATTTTTTAGTATAAATATTTATAAAAACCAAATAAAAATATATAAAATGAAAAATTTTCTCTTATAAATTAATTGATCCGTAATTGAGAGGTCAATGAAGTTTCATTACTTTTGGACTTAAAAATTAAAGTTTTTTAGTGTGTGAACCCTAGGGGTGTCTTGTAATTTTGGGGCTTTTGCACCTTAACCCTGAATTTTAGGATTAATCAGAGGGGGTTTAATTAAATGATGATAGTTAGTCCACTTAAATGATTGAAATACAAAGGGTAATAGGGTAGCAACTCACAATATTTATAAAAGGGCAAAATTGCAATTTTGTAAAAATGTTTTGAATTGGAAGAAGAAATGAGTTGGGATGATTCAGAAGCAGGGAATGAATCGGAAGAATAGTTTATCACTGATTTTAACCCTTAATCATTGGATAAACCAATGTTCAATTTTTTAATTAAGATTAAAGCACACTTCATAAACTTTTTTAAAATTACAAGTCTACCCCTCAGCCTTAATAGCTTAGTAGTGAATTAGGTTTGATTTAATATCACTTGGGCATTAGCTAAGGCACAAACATAAATGAACTTAAACATGTACAGAACACTGCAAGATCAAAGTTAATTGAAGAGTAGGAGTGTGAAATACCTTTAACTTTACAAGTACACCCCCAGAGGGGTTTATCCACATAACTCTCCGTTAAACATTGAAGTTGACCATTTGTCCTCACTCATGGGCCAATAAAGACATAAAACACTTAACATAATAATTCAACATAGGATGATTAATTTAATAGCATAGTAGGATCAAAAAGAATTTAAGATAATCTGAGAGATTCTAAGGTTGTTCAGAGTCATTCTCTGAACACCCTTGCAAGATCTTGGATATCTAATAGGTTGCTTAAACTTACTTGAATATGTTGAACAAAAATTATCCATAAGCATAAGGATACACCATGATTTGATTTAGGACCTTTGTTTAATTAAATCAACTAATGAAAATCCCTATCAAAACTTAACATAAAAGTAAACCCAATGCTCTGGAATCTGAGCTTGAACTATACACTCAGATCCGCCTCACAATTGGGGATATTTGAAATGTCACATATGGATCATCGGGTTGGTATAAGTTGAATAGTCTTGGTGATAAGGGAAATGACGATAATGCTTTTGTGTGCTAAGAGTGGGATATTTGAATAGTATCTCTTACCTTAACAACCTTCCGGGAGGGACAGGACTGATGATATTATTCCTCAACTTTTGGTAAGAGGTTGCCCCTGGCTTTCTTAGGTTGTCGATAGTTCTAGTCCGATCAAATTGTTTGACTTGTGGACTATCTAATTTATCAAAAACACCTACACATAACATACCAAAAAAAAATCTTTCTCTGTTCTTATAACACTACTACTTTTGACTGTTTAGTTACCTCTACACGCATGACAAATTAAAGATTTCGGATGTGATCCTACAAAAGGTACACTTGCTAATCACTTTCATTGAGGCCAGGAATTGCCCTCCTTAGATTTTTTTGTTGGTAGCTTCTATCCAAATTTGGTTTATAAAGCACACAACCTAGCTCTCACCCTGAACTTAAATTCTTATACCCAGCCTTGATCTTCTACATGTGATACCATGTTTTGTTTTAATCGCTTGGCCTTTCTTATGACTTATACTTTGAAGGTACAAAGGAGTACAATGAGGGTACAAAAGTTTTTTATATTAAAACATGATGTAAAGTGATGCTCGGTTTTCTTGTATGTGTTGTAAGTATTTTTCAATACTACAACACACACGACGATACAATTAGTAAATATGCAAATCAATCAAAATAAAAATCACTTTAGTATAAATAGTTTTATATTTTAAAATCTTTAAGGTGCCAAACCTAGTAATTACGCAAGTATACATATCCCTAAAGTAATAAAGGGCTCTAATGGAGTCCAAAGTATTGATCCTATATGGAGGTGGAAATTCTTATGACTATAACATAAAACACAATATTCAAACTATAAAAACTTAAGTAAGAAAATGAGGTTGAAAGTAAGCTTAATGTATGCTAATGAAAAGTAGCTAAAGAACTAAGTTAGCTATGTTATTTTCTAAACTTCAAAGTTAAATTTACTAAGACTAAATAAAGTTTTGTAACAAAGAGTTCAAGTTTAAGAAAGCATCTTCCCCTTTGCAATAATTTTATGGTTAGTGAAATAATTAAAAT
Source organism: Phalaenopsis equestris (assembly GCF_001263595.1). Classification (NCBI taxonomy): domain Eukaryota; kingdom Viridiplantae; phylum Streptophyta; class Magnoliopsida; order Asparagales; family Orchidaceae; genus Phalaenopsis; species Phalaenopsis equestris. The sequence goes on from NW_018219781.1 coordinate 26,577, forward strand.
CATTTAATATTTTAGAAAATTGTATTGTGTCAAATAGGAGCAATCATATTCTTTACCATCTGTCGAGTGCATAAAAAATATTGGATAATTCAGAGTTTGGTCCCTAAATCTGTGGTTAAGCTGAGAGGATACTGGCTCCCACTCCAGAGCTCCCACTTCTCCCTCCCCTGAGGGCTAACATCTTGCTTTAGTTTCCATGCAACTAGACTAAATTAGGGATTTTAGTCTTTCACCCTAAAATGCCCATCAAAATATATTTCCCTATTTATTTGCACTCAACCCCATGGACTACATTCACATCCATGAAATTGAATGTGACACTTAACTTATTGTAGAAAGTATAGCCCTTTTCGGATCTTATGTTTCTCAATAAATTTTAACATTTCAATTGGTCAGACAAAAAAAAATGAAGATCAGAGTTTGAATCATCACAATTTATTGACATTTAAAACCTTTCCCATCAATATTAATTTTTCACAAAATCATATCTCATTGTAGGGAGAATGACAAAAAGACTACTCAGAATTCTTGAGCAGGATACGACAAAACACAAATTTTACAAATAAAAACAATTTTACGAAACAAAGAAAGGAAAGAACACAACTTATCTCACACTCCTCCTCAAGCAAACCCCTTGAAGTTCCCTTTAAGCACTTTCTCTCTTCACAATCATACTCAATTCTCTCCTAGAAATGTAATGAAGAAGAAATCTCTCACCTTCCCTCTCCTCTTACAACTCTTAAAGAAAGTATTCTCCAAAACCTAACCTGCAACTCTCCTTCAAAGACTCCACACGCTACACTTACAAATACCTCACAAGACTTCTTAAGAGTGGTGTCAAACCCTCTTCTCGTCAAACCCTCCTCTCCAAAGAAATTCAAAAATTCCCTCCTTTTTCCTGAGAGACACACCTCTTTAAACCAAAAAACAAATCTTTTCATCCAAAAGACATATCTCTTCATTCAAGAGCCTTCCCCAAGTAACTATATGCATTGAACCACTCCATGGGGCACTTGAATTACTTGGAGCCTTCTAGAGCATCTCAAAAATAGTCAATAACTATCAACAATTCATCTAAATCCGTCTTTAGCGCTTTTAACGGCTGTTTACTGAAGTTCTGCTCTTCTCTCTAGATTATGACGCCTCTGACACCTCTTCTCTGTAAAATGCTGCCAGTTCTGGCGCCTCTGGTGCCAGTTCTGGCGCCTCTGGCGCCAGTATGCTGAAAATCTGCATTTTGACTCCAAATTTCTTTCTTTTTGCTCATTTTTGCTCCAAATGCCTAAAATCAATATACCTGTGAAAAAACATAAAAAATACCTATCTTTAAAATGCAATATCACCAAATTTAAGCATAAAATGTATACATAAAATTGCACATTTTTTTGGTGTATCATAAAGCTCTAAAATTATTTTACAATGTCTAGTGCTATTTGGCTCATTTTTAATTCTATATATAGGTGGTTTTCCAATAAATTCTGTCTTGGAGGCTTGAGAGTAGATAATTTCACAACATACAGTAGATTGAGAAAATTAATCACTCATTTAGAACTTAATCAACAATCATATAAGTCACATTAAATTGATAGATTGAACAGGCTCTTCAATCATTCATAACTCGAACAACAACTTTACAATTTTTTTAACAACCACAATAAATGAGCAACCACAACAACCACATTAAATTAGCAATCAGAGCATGTTAATGCGGTTTAAAGGTATGTTCTCAATCAACAAGAAAGCTACTCTTAGAGTTACATCACAAATTACTTTAAATGAATATAAGTTCTAAAAGAATTTCAATTTAAAGAAGAAAAACAACATAACAACTTCCAAAAGAAACAATTTCACAATAACCAGTTGATTGAAAATAACAATCAATCATTCATAAATTATTTAGTAGTCATATAATTTTTTGAACAAACACATTAAATGAACAATCATGTAATTTTTATAAGATCTATCAGCAAGTGAAATGTAAGCTTTCAATCAACAACCAAATAGTTTTTAAGAATTAAAACATAAATTTCTCTAAAGGAATCCAAGATCTGAAATAGTCATAGTTAAAAAATTAGACTAGAAAACTCTCAAACAAAATATTTTTCACATTTAACTCATACCTTGAAATGGCCCTTCAATCATTTAGAATTCAATCAACAAGCTTAAAATTCTTTGAACAACCATAACAAAAGAAAAACACAACCATATTAAATTAGCAATCAAGGCATTTTCAAAAAAACGTATTCCCACCTAACAAGTACTCTATTCTCAAATTTCTCTCAAGGAATATAAGATATGGAGGGTTTTTTATTAAAAATAGGACATAATAACTCCCAAAGGAAACTGTTTCATAGTGGCCAAAAGATTGAAAATAAAAATCAAGCACTTAGAAATTAATTAACAACCATATAATTCTATGAAAAACCATATTAAAAAAAATCATACCATTCTTATAAAAATAACTTGCTGCTAAAAGATAAGCACACAATCAACAACCAAGCAAAATTCCAAATTTCAATTTGCTCTAAAAAATACAAGATCTGAAGTGCTTTTAGTTTAAAAAGACTAGAACATAATAACTCGAAACATAATCATTTTACAACAATCAATAAATTCAAAAGGTTAACCAATCATTCAGATCTAGATAAGAAACCATAGAGATTTATAAACAACCATAATAAATGAATAACCCTAAAAACCATATTAAATTAACAATAAATACATTTAAACAAAAATCTATTATCAGCTTACTGATATGGTCTCAATCATCAACTAAACTATTTTTTAGAATTAATTCACAATAACTATTAGGTTGAAAAGAGCAATCAATCATTCAAAAATGTATCAATAGTCAAACTGTTCTTTGAACAACTAGACTAAGCAACAACCACACACAATCATATGATCTGAACAATCATAAATCATTCTGATAAATAAAACACAGAGCATATGTAAACTCAATCACAAAGGGTTTCTTTTTTCTTGCCAGTTGTTCGAATCAACAAAATTTAAAACTTGTTTAGAAAAGACCCTATCCATGTATTTGCGCTCATACATTCCATAATCAAAGTTATTACTTTGAGTGGGCAAACCTCTTACCCTATAGATTTTCCATTCAGTAATTTTTATCATGAAAGCATTATCAGTGTCATTGAGAAGTAGTTTCATTTACACAATGAATGTAGAAGTAAATATATGTCAAACATTTAATTGTAACAAGAACAAAAAAATTGTTGATGATGTATTAAAGCTTCAATTAGGGGTGTCCGTACAATATCATGTGTTATGTCCTTGTATGTTGGGTTGCATAGTGAATCATATAAATTATTTTTTTTTCAAGTCCCCAACCAACGTCGCTCAATGTTGATTATCTATTACATGAATTAAAATAAATTTAGCTTTTTTAAGATTTTCCCATGTGATGTGGCTGATGTACTTCTTGCTTTTTTTCTTTTTTCATTGTGAATCAGGAATAGTTGTGCTAAAAATAAAATATATGTTAATTCAACATGAATTATTATTAATTTCTTAAAGAATGATCTAAGATAAAAGCCCATGTGTGGAATCACTCAATACAAGCATGATATGTATAGATATGGTTCATATATCTCTTTCATGTTTTCTTTTTCTCCTCCACAATCAAATGCATCTACTTGATCATTCGACATATATTGATTCAAGATATGCTTATCATAAAATGCCCATTTTCCATCATTATATCATCCCTGTAAATCAAACAAATAATTTAAGATAAACTAATCCAAATTATGAAATGTTGAAAGTAAGAGGAGTTTGTAACTAGAAACACACCTAAATGCAAAATTCTCACAACAATGATAAATCAACTCCATCATATGTTGTAGCATTTCTATCCCTTGTTGGAAAGTCAACTATCACCTTTTCCTAGTCAGTCTTTTGAAAATAAATATATGTTAGGAACTAAAGTATAATGCTATTAAACAAAAAATGAATAATTTTACATTTACATTTTCTTTATTTTTTCAACTGTCATTATTTCTTTCTTTAATTGTTAGCCTTCATTAGTAATCTGTTTGAATAAAATTAAAAAAAAATAGAATTGTGTTTTAAATAATTTTATAGGCTCATGCATACATAATAAGATTAAACTACTACTTTATTCTCTTCCTCTTTCTTGTGTTGAACTGCATGAACCCCCTTCTTCTCATTCTCTTCCTTATTTTGAAATTCAACTACTACCTTATAACCCTCTTCCTTTTCACTTTCAGAAACAAATCCCTCAACAGCTTGGGTTACTTCCCTTTTGGTTTCAATTCTTCTTATTTTCTTCAAGTATTCTTATTTTTGGTACATTTTGTAAACTCAAAGTCGCCAGCTTGCTTAATCATCATTTACAATTCCCTAAAGAGCCCTCTTACTTGAATCAT
>NW_018219781.1:31034-41934 GCF_001263595.1 Phalaenopsis equestris
ATCCTCCATAAAGAGAATGCCTACTTATGCAACACATAACTAGAGAATCAAATGTGTGTGTTTGTTATGAGGTCAAGAGCAACACCTAAAGGGACATATCTCTTTGATTAATTATATTTTGAGGGATGCCCAAAAATACTCTAGATTAAAAAATTTTGCTTACATCTAAGTGACGAATAGTAGATAGGTGTGTCAAAAAATAGTTATTTGATAAGAGCGCCTCAACGTTTTCAAAGCTCACACCAAGCCATATGGTCAGAGAGTGAATCTAGATGGTAGCTCATTGGTAGATGAGGCCTATTAAATAACCAAGTCACATCGCAAGGTCCACTCTTTGCTTTCAGGCCTAATCGGGTCATAAGGGTAGAGGGTGAATCGCCGTATCCCAAATGTATAACAGTTTATCAGCAATTAGTGCTTACGAGAAGACATTGACAAAGCTTAAGATGAGTGACATGGCTCAAAGTGGGTATAACAAAGGAAGGTAGAGGAATACTGATTGATTAGAGATAACCGGGGCAGGATACCATGTATCCGTCATCCCAAGCTATTGAGACCTCAAGTCTAACTAGTCATGAAGGTAGTCAAACCAACTTGATTAGAGACCCCTTTTTTAGCAATCCATGAATTAATTGTCTAAGGGGACCTTGATAGCCCTAAGCGCAAGAGAAAAAAAACTCTAAGTCCTATGACCCTCTATGGGCAGAACGAGTAGAGATGAGACTTATACCTGCTAAAGTGATAAGGAAGTCGCTGAAGTGGAAAGAAAAGAGGTATGACCACAAAGTAGAGACACTCTCATAAAGGACTTATTTATCATTTGAGTCAACGAAGCCTTTAACACTCTAAATGTGCAAGAAAACCACTTAAGTAAAAAAGTTTTGCTTGGTTAGGCGAGTTGTAGAAGCATGGGGACTTCTTGAGACATGCACATATGATGTAGTTAGAAACAAAAGTTCTTATGTAGAGGCTCTATTAATGATGACATATGTTATAACTATGCTATGCAAACCATTTTAAATCAGGCTTGGAGGCCATGACAAGAATGTAAAAGAAATTTGAAAAAAAAAATTTATTCCTAAATTTCAGGTCCATAAGGAGCATAAATTACATATTCGATGTGCCCAAAAAATCCACAAGAAAAGAATGAGGATATGTCAAGCACACTGTGCATTGAAAAAAATAAATATAAAGAATAAAAGGTCGGGTGCCACAAAGTTGGCAACATATCCAATAAAAGCAAAAAGGCAACCATACACCAAATATACACACCTGATCTTAATACTACACATGAAAGTAATTCAAAAATAAGGTACGAGACATGAGCATGCTGGTCTAGGTCCCTATCACCTGATTCTATGAATCAATTCCCTCAAAACAGGTGCTTGTACATTATTTTTGATACAAACTCTACCTAGGGACTCTAAAAAGTTCAAGGTAAAACTCTAAAAATAAAGACTTGACCTACAAAACAAAGGGGTTAGTATAGGTTATAGCATGCAACACAAAATAGACCATGTTTGGGAGGAGAAGAACTAAGCAAGAACCTACAAAAAATACTTTATTCTTTATTGATTAAGTTTTCACTTGATAAATGTGGCACCCTGTAAAAGGATCACTCCAATAAATGCTAATGTGCAAGTCTCACACCCAGTAAACACATAAAGTAGCACACAAAAATACTTGGATAGTGTGCAAACCAAGAAACAATAGCTAGATATATGAAAAACATAACTATGTCCTAGATCTAGTTTAGCAAGCATCTAGAAATAAGGTGTCCTAATCACAATATCTAAGTGTGGGTAAAAGGCTGACATATGTTTTGATGGGGCCACCTACCTTGACTGTGTCCTAAGCATCCAAGGATTCTATGAGGTGCTACTAGATGCAAGTTTTTGTATGAACAAAAGCTTTAAAAGACTGATCTCATGTGTGATCTAAGCTAAGGATGCAAAAAATTTCAAAATAGATTTTTGAAATATGATGCATATAGATAATAAAAATATAATTTTTTTTACATTTTAAAATAGGTTCTTATAAAGGAAAAAGACAAAATGGCACCTATTAGACCCCTTGGAACCTTAGCACAACACACACATGCTAATCAAAATGCAATAACTGACATTGGTTATTGGACATCCACGAGAGAAATACTTGTTAACGCATTATTACCAGCAATGAGTCACTCAACTAATGAGCCAGATTTGTCATTGAAACAACAAAGAAAGCACATGAAAATGTAAAGTGATTCAGGTGCATTATGAATGCTCTATCGAGGTAGGAATGATCACCAAATAGGAGATATTTAGGGAATTACACCTTTCCCCCGTAGTGACCAAATACACAAACAAGTGATAGGCACACACAATAAGTAATGCACCTTTCAAACAAACAAACACACACTCCAAGCAAAAGAGCTTGCACACGACAATTTTGGACACTGTAGCAAGGGATGGATAGCATGACTCATGTACCAAGTGGGTTCAAGGGCGTGAATTGGGTTAGGTGAGAGTCATGTACTCGAGGAAACGTACTTCATGCACTAGGTGGGTTCAGAGGCTAGGAAGTCTGACCCATCCAAAATGACATGATAGTAGCTCTAAAGTGGTGTTGTAGTAGGTGGAATGTAATTCTTGTTTGGGAGAATTAGAAGTCAGGTAGGCCTGATATGCAAGTCAACCCCATAAAGGACACCTGAATGTCAAAGTGGGCATGTGAGGACACAAGCACATGTGCGAACCTCGAGCATGCACGACATAAACATATAAGATGCTATACAAGGCAAACATGCAAGGGTGAAAAGGTGCAATGACAAACATGTAGGTTGTGGTGCATAGTGATATGAGGATGTCAAGAAGCAAATGCACATAGTAATGTGCCCAAGTGAGGCACAAATACTTGCTATAAGCATATAAGGACACATGCTCAGAAGTGCATATAAAGGTGCTAATGCGAATTTATAAATGAAGAGGATGTGAAAATATGCAAGAATATGACATTCAATGAAGTGAATCAATCGATACAATCATGCCGAAGATGATCAACTGATCGAGTCGATGGAAGAGGTTGATTGACTGATTAGGCTAATGGAAGCTGATCAATCATGTTGATGGAAATGGTCAACCAAGCTAGTGACAACTAATTAGTTGAACATATGAGAAAGGTTGATCTTCAATTCTGCCAGTGGTGGACGATCAATTGAACCAATGAAAATTATCAATTGAGCTGATCGGGCCAGTGGCAGCTGATCGATCAAATCAAAGAAGATGGTCTATCAAGATGATCAGGCCTGTAGCATGGAGATGTTCTACCAAGAAGATTGAGTTGATGAAAGCTGATCAATCAAATCGATGAAGATGGTTGATTAAGATGAAACAAATGCAGATAGTAATGTGACCAAGTGAGGCACAAATACTTGTTATAAGCATATGAGGGCACATGCTCAGAAGTGCATATCAAGGTGCTAATGCGAATGTGTAACTGCAGGGAATGTAAAAATATGCAAGAATATGACATTCAATGAAGTGAATCAATCAATATAATAATGCCAAAGATAACCAATTGATCGAGTCGATGGAAGAGGTTGATTGACTGATCAGGCTGATGGAAGTTGATCAATCATGTTGATGGAAATGGTCAATCGAGCTAGTGACAACTAATTATTTGAACAGATGAGAAGGGTTGATCATCGATTTTGTCAGTGGTGGCCGATCAATTGAACCAATGAAAATTATCGATCGAGCCGATCGGGCCAGTGGCAGCCGATCGATCAAATCAAAGAAGCTGGTTGATCAAGATGATTAGGCTTGTGGAATGGAGATGTTCTACCAAGAAGATTGAGTTGATGGTAGTTGATCAATCAAATCGATGAAAATGGTCGATTGAGATGATTAGACCCTTGGTGTTCGATCGATAAAGTGGATATAAATAACCAATAGAGATGTGTTGGCATCAATTTTTGTTGCCACATATATGAGTTTTCTATTTTAAACGATATGAGATTATGTTCAACCTCCCATCATCCAAGATACCGGTACGTGCCCTGAGAATGAAATCAAGACTGATACTACTCCTGCCTAGAAAAGTTCATTGTAAGGTGGTGTGAGCTTTATAATGGATGTGTTTTATGTTAATTCTAATGTTGAGAGACACAACTCCATCAATTTAGTGTCTTCTGAGGCCAAGGGTAATCCTAGATATCCCCACACGTATTTTTGAAAAGATTCATGTGTGAAGCAATTTTACCCTCTCACGGGTTCGGGACACCCATCGACACCAAACTCCCCAATTTGAAACCTATAAAATGTTTATTTTTGATTTATGGGCCCTTATTCTAAAGATATGCAATTTTTCATACCTTCTGGATCGACGAGGACCTTCCTACGGTAGTCCAGAAAAAGTTAGGGTTTCTAACACCCTACCCTCATTGTGGTCCGGAACAACCATTAGCAATAATTTTGTCAATGAATGGCTGCTCAAAATACTCATTTTTTATGAAGGTATGTGACCATATTTTAGTCATACATAATCTCCCATAGCATAGGAATCAAAGAAAGCCTCCATCAGACTATCTACACAAAAATTAGGGTTTTCAGCCCAAATTGACATCTAAGCACTAGTCTCAAGCTCTTAGGTACCCAAAAACTCATTCCAGAGCATTTTCTAGAGCCTTGGGAAAGTAGGCACCAACCTACTAGTGCCTAGGTGCTAGTACCTAGGTGCTAGTACTAGGAATCTAGGTGCCTAAAATCCAACAAAAACAGTTTTTTCTTGTGAAACAGGAAAACACCGCAACCCTTCAGGTGTCTAGGCGCCAGACTTGGCACCTAGGTGCCAGGGTTTCTGACTCTGGTGTTCCAAACTGGGTGCCTAGGTGCTCGGTTTATAGCGCCTAGGCTCCAGGGTCAAGATGCCTAGGCACCAGTCTAGTTTCTGGATGTAAAAATTCAAAATTTTGGAGTCATTTTGACACAGACACATTCCCTCATGCAACCAAAATTTGGGATTTCATTGGCTAATGGGAAGATTGCATGAGAGAGAGGCAAAAAGGGGGCTCATAATGCCACTTTTTGATAGATTTTATAATTTTCCTAAGGTTTAATCAAGCTTTTCATGGAAAAATCTGAGGGAAGGTTGGATGGCTTGGGTTTAAGCTTCGCTAGCACTTTTTCTTCTATTATCTAATCTTTTTCTTATTCTCTCAGACCTAAGGGTTATTGCTTGGAGAAAGAGAGGAGAGCTTTAAGTTTCTTTGGGAGAGAGTTTCTTGGAGCAAGAAGTTGAGTAAGGCCCTTCATCTTCCTCAAGTAGAAAGCTCTTTTGGAGAGACTTTTGCTCCAAACTTCTCCATTTTTTTCATCTTGTTCCAAATTTCTTCATACCTTCTTCAAATCCACTGCAATTTCTTCTTCTTCCACTCATTTTTCTTGAGCATGAGAGTGTAAGTGAGGGGATTCCTTGAAGGAGAAGCTACATAAAGGTGAGACATTCTCTCCTTGTGGAAGAAGAGCTTCATACCACCTTGGGGAAGGCTAAACTCTGGCAAATTCTTCAGTCTTTTTTGCTTGGAGAGGTTCTTCCATACTTTAGAGAAGGAGTGTGGAGTGTGGGGCTTCATTATCTCTTCTACAGTAAGGAGAGCTTCATCCGAGACAAACCAAGACTTCAATTACTCATTGCGTATGTGAAACCTCTTTAAACCTTGTTCTTTATTTTCCTAGCTAGTCCTAGGTTTATGTAGAGAATGTTGGGGCTAGGTTGTTGTTTTCCTAGAGAAGCCCACTAGGATAGAAAGCTTTCATTGGACAAAGTCTCCTACGAATCTGAGTGATATCCTTGCAAAAGCCTTAGCCCGAACCCAAACCGGCCAGAATCTGTATTTCCTCTGGCTTTGGTGGTTCCAACCTTCCTTGGAGGGGTTGGAACATTTGGATTTTTTGAAATGGAAAAAGCTTTGTAGCTATTCAATTTCACAAAATCTTGGAGGATCGTGGAGTGGGAAATGTTTTGTAGCTAGCCCATTGTATAAAATCATGGAGAGTTTTCCCTTTGAGAAATCAGAGAGCAAAATTCCCCATATTCATCACCGAAGCTAGAGGAGGCTATGCCAAACATCCATACGCTAAAATCTAGGTTCTTGTGCAAGTGTGCTAGGTTAGAAATGACTTGCTATTGAGCATTAACATGTGTATTACATCACATGTTATGTCATGTTGTATGTTCCACATTGACTTGACTGGCTGTCCCGACCTGATCAACTTAGCATTTTAGTCTAACCGATCGCCCTAGCCTGGTGGACTGATCACATAGGTCCAACCGGGCGTCCCAGTCAAGTTGATCAACCACTTAGGTCTGATCGGTTGGCCATATCTAGCCGACCGATTACTTAGGTCTAATTGGTTACTTGGAATTGTCAAATGACCACCTAGGTCCGACCGGTCGCCTCGACCTAGCCGATCGATCGGCCAACCCAGCTCGGTCGACTGACCACCTAAGTTAAACTGTAATAGCCTCTTACATTCATCATAGGAAAAACAAACATCCATGTTAAACCTTCACAAACACAAATAACACAAGGAAGACAAAGCCAAAAATCGGGAGAAAATCAATAAATCACGAATGCATTCTTTTTTGGTAGATCCTTGCAGCCTCGGTGGTGATCAATAATCTACAAATAACTCACCACATTTCTTCTAATAGTTGGATGCAGTTCCACTAGATCAGTAACTCTCGAATGCAAGTTCAGTTGGAAGAGCATCGAGAATCGAAAAATGTTGGCTGGATGGGCTCCTACTTCGACAGTGCTCAATGGAGGTGCTATGTCGTCGGTTGCTTTGTCGACAGTCATTCGACAGAAGCTCGGGGCATGTGCTTCAAATACCTTGTGAAAGGGCTTAAAATACCTTGGATTTTCGGTGTTTGTTTTCGGTGTTTCACGGAGATCCTTCTACGTCGGTTGCTTTGCCGGCGGTGCTTTGACGGAAGGTTGGGGCAATTAGAAAATTTGGGTGTTCAATTAAAATGAAATCGCAATCTTAAAGAACTAATTTTGTTTAGGTGGATTCACTTGAACGAGAAATCAACAGGTGACCTGACCATTTAATTTAATTCCTCAAGATAAATTTAAGTTATTGAATTTAAAAAATTATATTTTAAAACAATAACTTTTTTTTTAATTTTGACTTTACATATTTATCACACAATTTTTCTGTATTTATATAACTAAAACCTAAATTTTGTTTTCTTGCATATTTGCAAATCAAACTTTTTATATTATATTTAATATTTCTTTGGGTTTGTTTTAGAAAATTTTAATATTTTTTTACATCTCCATTTTTATGGAAAATAAATTTTAATTATAATTGTAATCAAATTTTAACATATTATATTATTTAGAAAATTATCATTTTTTAAATTCAATTTTATCTAATTTTTTCCTAGAGTGAAAAAAATTATTTTTTTAAAAAATATTAATTTAAATTAAAAATATATATATAAACTATTAAGAAAAAATTAATTACATAATATAAATTTTAAGAAAGAAAATTAATGAATCCAAATATGTCTTGTGGTTCACATCCAAGAAATAGAGTGTTGGATGGACGAGAGAAATAAAGAGAGAGATCGAGAGAGGAAACATAGTGCACAACAACACTAGTTTTGAGGGAGTAAATTTAATAGTGTTTTATTGTAGAGATGATCCATATTTGTAGGTCCATAGACATCTAGTAAAGTAACACATTCGTCCCCATTTTAATAGGGACCATATAAATCATTATTACATTTTTTCATATTTATAACCAACTCTGAAACTTTTTTAGATTCATAACTGACATTGACAGTGTTTCAAATCCATAACAACTTGAAGAGAGACATTTAATGACCGGTTACTTTTCAATGGAATCTAGAGTAGTCACCCTCATGTTGTTAAGGTGAACTTAGGCCATCAAACTGATGGTTTATCACGATAATCTGATGGGTAGCTCTTCTTTGACAAGTAGTCTTTTCAGAGAATCGAAAAAGGTATTCTGTAAGGTACACTTTTGTCATCTTTGTGAGAAATTCCAAAATTAGTTGAGGTAACTGGTCATGAACGACTGTGTCTCTGATAGTGTTTTTTTCTTATTCATTCGCCTGTACTTCCGTTCGATCGACTCATAATTCCAATCGAAGGAAACTACGATTGCAATTTTCATCTTTTGATTATCCCGATAGACTGTCATTTGATATTTAAGTGAGACATATTAGATTTTCTTGAGATTCATGTGATTATAATTTTGTTGTAAAATTTTATTTATATTTTTATTAGTATAAAAATTTGTGCCTCCCCCTCTAAAAATTTTTAATCCCTCAAGAATTTTAACTTCTTACTAAGCAATAAACATTAAAATTTAGGTCTTGATCTCTTGGATTCGTAAGACATACGAACTGAGTGGTATGTGTGTTAATCTTACTATTAATAAATAATAAAATTTGAGGACATCGAGTCTTGGAGATGAGGAACGCCGCAGGCCGCTAGCTATGTACGGAATGTCGGAGACCGTCGACGCCACCGCTCCCGTCGAGGTCGACGCTGAGAGGACCGCTTTTCGAAGGACTGAGAAGTTATACAAGCTTTACAAAACTGAAGCTCCCAAACGTCGGTTTGTCTCCATTTTAAATCCCTGACTCTTTTGTATTCCCCATCGTTTTGCAAGCTCCGGTGGATTTTTATGTTAACTGCTATTCTTCCCCAATCAGAAAAAACCTGGCACATAGGAAGACGGATCTCTCTGGTGTTGTTGATTTCCATTCCGTTCTCAAATCATTCAGACAAGATGGCGCAACTCCTGCTGGGATCTTCAAGTACGAGTGCAAGGGTTTCAGACTACCAGTTTTCTGTTTCGAAAAACGCCCAGGTATGAATTAAGTTTTCGTCTCTTATTAGAGCGATATATTTCTTTTTTATCATTCACATATTATTTTGGGCCTGTTAGATCTGTATTTGATAAATGCCATTTAAATAGATTTATATTCTGATGCAGAACTGTTTGAATGCCCAATTTTTATATCCAAACAAATCTAAACTGTCTGGTTTTAATTTGGTAGATTTGTCGGATTAAAAAAGATTTAGTAAATCCCATTGAATAAATTTTTTTAAATCCCAGTTTTACCAGTATTTGAATTAAAATTTATATCCTGCAGGATTTTAGATCTAATTTAGTGGTTGTTTGGTGACAAGTAGTATTTATTGCGATTTTAGATTCTGACAATTGTCTCACATTATAGATGTTAAATACGGTTAAGTGCTAGTAAATTATTCGATATATATTTTCCGAATTTAAGATTTAAAGGAAGAAGAAGAAGAAGATACACAATGAGGATAATAGTAAATCTATTTGATCTTCTCTAGGATTTACTAAGGGTTTGTTTGGCGCAGCTGCAACTTCTCAACTTTTCAACTGCAGCTGCACTGCCCCAAAAAGCTGCTGCGGGGAAGCTACTGCCTGTTGTTGCAGTGTGTAAAAATAGCTGTGAGACATCTGTTTCTGGAAAAATGATCAGTTTGTTCCTGTTTAGTAATTTTTTTTTGTAACAGAAATGTGACACCAATATATTTGATATTTCACAAGCAAAAATTCATTTCAAAACACAACAAAAGTTTTGATATACTACTCACTTAACAGTGAGTATCAAAAATGCTAGGAAAAAGAAACATAAAAAAAACTCCCATGTGATTTTCGGTTTTATGAAGTAATGCTAACAAAATTTTGACAAGATTTGGGGAAAGTAAAATTGGACTAGAGGAAACCTAATCACCTGCGGGAATCAAATAAACATCCTATGGCAAATTTCACAAACCATAAGTTGACCATAAGTTGGAATCAAATTCAAATTATTTTTTCTGAACATAAACATCACCCTAAACACTTAACCTAAAGCTTCATACTCTGGATGATTTAAAACATAAATCCAAAGTAACCACACATGATTCAAGGAGGAGATGAAGGTTTAGGTTTACTCGATGGAGGCCCTCTTACAAGCTGTGATCCTGTCATTACCTACTAGTAAAGCTTCGTTCTGCTAATTGAATCGTTGAACAACAAGAATTCACTGAAACCTACCTCACAAATCCCTTAATTCAATAAAATCCATTGAACTCACGCGGTCATTACCAATGCATACATGAAAAACACAGAAAACTCATTTGCACCTACTAACCACATCTACAACTCAACCATTAACTTCTATTAGCACCCACACTGCAAATATAAAAATCAAGAAAACGCATTTGCATTTTTTAGTTTAAAGCAATCAACGTAGCCCTTAAATGCAATATATACCAATTCCAACCAACTTAATATAAGGGCCGGTGAAGAGTATGCCCATCTCAAACATATATTCGTTCTACTTAGCATCATGCTCAAGTCAAAAAAATATGCAGAACAGAGAGGCATATAATCCAAATATACCAACCCCATGATGCTCACGGCTTAAAGAATATTTATATGCCCATCTCAAACATATATTATTATTATACATTACATCTCTCATGAACCATGCAAACATGCATTAATCATTGGAAGATTTACATACATACCACTCAATTCATATATACCATGTTTAGTGTCTGCATTGAAAAGTTAGAAAAAAATATTATGTTAAAAGGTCCATGCCTGGATTGGAAGGAGAAGTCTAATGAGCATTTAGCAGATTCAACTAAAAGAGGAAGTAGATGAGGATTAGCATAAGAAAAACCCATAACACCACAACAAAGATAGAGTTTCATTATAGACATATAGGCAGCTAACTGCAACTACTCAAATAGCTGCAATTTTCCCATATGCCGAAAAAATACAGCTAACATAATCTCCATAACACAACAGGAAGCATGAAGTTTCAGTACAGATTAATAGAGAGC
>NW_018219782.1:0-1855 GCF_001263595.1 Phalaenopsis equestris
GAAATCAAATGAAATTGAGGTCCTAGCAAGGCCAACTGACGGTCAAATTTGATGTGTGGTAATGTTATGAAGATTTTTCAACACAAATTGTGGCCAATTGAGTGGGCTATGGTTTCAATTTGGTGGAACCAAGTCATGGGGCAAAAATTGGGTTTTTGATCTAAATCAAAATTGGGTTCAAATCATGAATCAATTGCGCTTGGATTTGGTTTTCATTGGTCATATGAAGATTGAATTTGAGTTTAGAATTGAAATTGGGGTAAATTGAGACCAATTGGCTAGGCATTTGAGGTAATTTGGGGGAAAATATGGACCTTTAAAAAGCAATTTGGGGGGTTTTGTCAAAGATGGTTAAATTGGCCAAATTGGGTCATGTGATAGTTGAAGAAAATGAAATTGGGAATATTTGGGAGATTTTGGGAATTTTTGGGTTTTTTTTGGAATTTTGGGCCAAAGAGGGGTATTTTGGTAAATTGACCAATTTTGGAATTTTGTGTAATTTAGGTGTTTTCAAGGTGTTTGAAATGATTTTTGAACAAGTTTGGGTATTTTGGCTAGATTTGGAGATTTTGGACAAATTTGAGGTCCCAAAGGTATCTGGGTAATTTGGGAGAATTTAGGGGCAATAGGGTAGGTTGGGTATCTTGATAGAGTTGGATTGCCAACCACCATAAATAAGCCATGGATCAATAAAAATCCCATGTTTGGGTCCTCTATGTAGTGGTCTTAGTTAAACCCTAGCCTAGGGCTAATGGGTTTAGGAAACCACCTACAAGAGTCTCTCAAAAGTATCAAGGGACCAAAGCCTAGAAGTTCTAGGCTTTGGGTAATGAGTGATTGTGAGTGCAAGCAAGTGCTTTAGCCCTAGACCAACACCTAGGGTCAACCCTAAGGTCCAGCAATCCTAAGGGTGACTCATCATGAGTTTCCCCCATAGCGACCTCACCTACTAAGTGCTAGAGGTTATGACCAATATGTGGAACTTTAAGTTGAGTAGAGAAGAGTTTGAAATTTCTAATGGTGAGGGTTCCTTGTCCAATTTTCTAAGAATAGTCAATAGGAAAGTCCTATGGCTAGACCTTAGGCTACTAAAGAGGAGAAACTGAACCTCAACCAAAAGTAAGGTCAAGAAATGGACCCCCAACAGGTGTGGTGTGCTTGGGAAGCACACCGCGCGTATTGGCATTGACCGACGAGATCAACAAAGACCAATACAAACTCCTAAGTCAACAGAACCGAAAGTATATGTAGAATTGTGTGTGTGATTTGTTTCCGTTGGGGAAATTAGCAGGTGCATATTTGATCAAGTCAAGAAGTAGGGACTCTCACTGAGGATTGGAGAGTAGATTTTGAGTTATGAAATCTCAGAAATTTCTAGAGGATGAGATCAAAATGTGACCAGAGGAAAATATATTGAGATTTTCATACCTATTTTATACTATTTTTGATGATATTGCACTTTAAAGAAAAGTATTTTTGATGTTTTGTTGCAGGAATAATGAATTAGGGTCATTGGAGCAAAAAGATGCGAAAAAGAGCAAAATTGGAGCGAAAAGGACCAAAATGTGACAAATTGAACTAGGCACCGACGACAAGATATTCTCGAGATTCCAGATTTAATTCATTAAGAAGGTCCGCCGACGGCGCCCTCGAGCCCGCCGACGGAACGCTCGATAGTTATGACCAAGCAGGCTGTGGAGAAGGACAAATTTTGAAGGGATGGCTGGGCGACTCTTGGGAAAACTTATCCACAACTTTAAAAGAAGATTTTGGCTGAAAATTGAGGAAGATCCAAAAGACTAGAGAGTTCCTGGAGGTTGAAAAGGTTCCATTAGTGTTTGCTAGAGTGTAAAAA
>NW_018219783.1:0-2420 GCF_001263595.1 Phalaenopsis equestris
GAGTGTTATTTTTTCAGTTAATTCTAATAGATTAAAATCGTTTTTTATACAACATTCCTGAGTCTTTTTAGGTCTACCTTAATCTTTTTTAACATAAGTTGAATCTAAAACATCTACTCTCCTAACCAGACTATCAAATGGTCAACGTTTAGTGTGAATAAACCATCTAAGATGACTCACTAATCTTTACTGCCACAAGAGCTGCACCAACCCTTTCACAGATAGATTTGTTTCACATTTTGTTTCTAAGTGTCAAGCCACTCATCCACCTAAGCATTCCCATCTCAGCAACACTTGACTTTATTTTATGTTTCTCTTTTAAAGGCCAACATTCTGCATCGTAAAGCATTGCAGGTCTCACCACCATCTTATAAAATTTTCAATTCTAGGAGGTACTTTCTATCCCATAATAGGCCTGATGCATTCCTCCACTTCAACCAACCAACTTAAATTCTACTAATAACATCCCCATCCTCATCACCATTACTTTGAACAATAGACCCAAGATATCTAAAATGTTCACACTTTTTAATGATTTGATCACCCATAGCTACAACGCTGCCACTAGAGCTACTACTATTAAAATGATATTCCATGTATTCAGTTTTAGATTTACTCAAAAAAAGGCCTTTAGACTTCAATGCACGCCTCTACAATTCATGTTTTTTTCCAGAATTCTTTCTCTAGTCTTATCCAGAAGAAAGATATTATCAGCGAAAATCATACACCAAGGTACATCCTCCTATAAGTGCCTAGTAAGAGCATCTATAACTAAAGTAAAAGGATATGAGCTTAAAGTTGATCCCTGTAATAATCCAACTGAAATAGGAAAATACTTGGTCAAACTCCTTTTGTTTGAACACAACATCTCTAGTATACATATCTTTAATGACTTGAATATAAGTCATATCAATACATTTCTTCTCTAGAACTCTCCAATGACTTCTCTTGGAACCTAATCGTAAGCTTTTTCAAAATCAATAAAAATCATACATAGATTTTCCTTACTTTATCTGTAATTTCCCATCAAACCTCTCAATAAATGTATAGTTTCCATAGTAGACTTATCCGACATAAATCCAAACTGATTATGAGAAATCTTTGTATCACGTTTTAACCAATGTTCAATTACTATCTCCCATAATTTTAAAGTATGACACATTAACATAATTCTTCTATAATTGCACACACTTGTGCATCCCTTTTATTCTCAAAAATGGTAACTAAAATACTCTTTCTCTACTCCTCAAACATCTTTTTAGTTTTAAAGTAATACTAAAGAGGTTAGTAAGGTTAGTAAGTCAAAAAAAATCTCAAATCTCCTCAATATTTCTATACTTCAATTGGAATATCATCAGGTCCTACTGATTTTCCATCCTTAATTTTCTTTAAAGTCTCGTTAACTTCATTTTTACTAATGTGATGGTAAAAATAGAACGTTTTATTATTATTAACAATACTAAGATCACCAAGGACGGTCATATTGAGAAAATAGCTCACCCACCTATGTTGAATATCTTCCTCTAAGAAAAATATATTTTGATTTTCATATTTAATACACTTTACTTGAATTATACCTTTATTTTTCTTTTATTTTGTTTGGTTAGTTTATACATATATTTTTCATCCTTTTAATATCAAACTAATTATAAAAATCACTAAAAGCAAAATACTTGGCGTTATAGTTTGTTCTCTTAGGCTCTCTACAGGTCATCTTATTTTTTTTCAGTTCTCTAAGCTTTTACAATTAAACCATTTTTTTATTTTTTATAGCACAATTTCTTATATTTTATTTTTTCTTGCACACTATTATTCAACCACCAACTATTTTTATTCAAAAAAAAATTTCTTTCTGATTTTTCAAGTACTTTTTTTCACTTGTTTAATAATATTTCTTATTTTATCCTACAAAAAATTAGTTTCTTCATGAATAACCCAAATCTTGAAGTTTACTAATAAAAATAATTTTATTTATGTCTTTTAGATGCCTTCATTTAATTCTATGATAATATTTCATTGTATCATTTATCCTACAACTCATCTTAAAATCCAAAACTAATAATCAATGTCAGGTACTTAAATTTTTACTTGAAATGACCTTACAATTTTTACATTCTCAACAATCTATTTTTTCTCATAAGAAAATAATAAATTTGTATTTTATTAGAATCCATTCTTAAAGTAATAATACGCTCGTTTTTTTAAAATAAATTATCAGCAATAACAAAATTATATGCTACAGCAAAATCTAATACAGCTCTACATTCCTCATTAGTCACTCCAAAACCGCAGCCACTATGAATATTTCCAAAATATTCTGCCACTCTACCATTATGTTTATTTAAATCTCCTCTAATAAATTTTTTTTCTTCAAGAGGTATTATTAGTATTAATTCTTCTAAATGAAAATGTTAGAGATC
>NW_018219784.1:0-373 GCF_001263595.1 Phalaenopsis equestris
GTCCTTTATTACTTGATAACGATACATATACTTTCATAAAATCCCAACATTATTTGCTTAAATTTTTTAATTATATATAGAGCATCAAGTTGTTGGCACAGTTACATAGCAGAGTTAACTTTATAATTTTTACACAACTATTCCTTCCTCAGGATCAAGTTTTTAACACTGTTGTCGTGGAAGGTAATGGTAAATTAAATAGATTTGGTAAATTATGAAATATAGACCTTTAAATATACAAATTATAAAATATAAAAAAACTATAAAATCAAAAAAATCCAAAAATATATAACTGTTGATTTAAGAGTATTTTTTTAAAAAAAAATCTGTGCTTATTATCTTTGTTTATGCAAAATATTGGATCTGAAGGTTT
>NW_018219785.1:0-5221 GCF_001263595.1 Phalaenopsis equestris
TAGACCTCAACCAAAAGTGAGGTCAACAACAGGCAACTTTCATCTATGCTGGAAGTTGTACTTTGGCTAGACACGAGCCGTGGAGTCACCTCAAGGATATTAGCAAAACTGTGAGTTCATTTTGGTTATTTGGCAGGGATTTTAATTGCTCATCATCCCCGTCTAAAAAACTTGGGGGTAGGCCCCCTGACCTGAATCTAATTAATATTTTTAATGATAAAATTCAGTCAGCTGGATTATTTGATTTGGGCTTCAATGGACCAAAGTATACTTGGAGAAGAGGTAATATGTGGGAAAGATTAGACAGAATATTGGTTAATGCTGTTTGGCTTAAAGAATTCCTTCATACTTCTGTTCACCACCTAACTATAACTGCTCTGATCATAGACCCCTTCTGATTACTATTTCATCTTACCCCACTAAAAGTAAATCTTATTTTAGGTACCTAAATATGTGGACTTCACACAATGATTTTCTTCATCAAGTGTCTAATAAAAGATTGCTCCCACCAAAATCCTTGGATCAAACTCTGGTTACTTCAGAAGAAAATGGGAAAGCACCATTCCTAGTGGAGTTGGAAGGTATTTGTTGATATTAATGTCAGGGTGCAGGAAGCTAAAAGAGTTGTGGCACAGTTGGAAAACCAGTTGGAAGCTAATCCCGAGGTTTGCTCAGAATTCTTAGTGGCTAATGAAGAGTTGATGAATCCCACTGCCATGCAAGAGGAGTTCTATGCTTAGAAAGATGCTAAAATTAAATTCAGTGAGGGGGATATAAATTTGAAGTATTACCATACTTGTATTAATTATAGGAGGAAGTGCAATACAATCTATAGGATCCAGGATCCTACTGACATTTGCCTTAACACTGATGAGTCTATTGCTTTAAGTGCAGTGAGCTACTTTCAAGAAATCTTTACTCAACCACAGAATACCAGAACCCCTATTCAGAAGGAACTTTTCAATGGGGATATGGAATATAGAAGGAGAATTGAACTTGCCTTTGTGCATAAAGAGAAGGAGATCTGGGAAGCTTTAGTCTCTATTGATAGATCTAAAGTGGTAGGCCCTGATGGCTTCACTGCTAATTTCCATAAAAAGGCCTGGAATATTATTAAGTATGATGTTATTGAGGTCATCCAGAGCTTCTTCAAGGGTACCAATTTTGCCACTTATTTTACTTGCTCTAACATTACCTTGATACCTAAAGACATATCTAAGTTCAAATGAGAACGTTTTAGACCCATCAGCCTCACTAATGTGATGTCTAAAATCTTTAATAAGGTGTTGGCTGCTGGATTTCAACCTCAGCTACCTCAGCTCATCAATGATAATCAATCTGCATTTGTTAAGGGCAAAAGTATAGTCAATAATGTATTAATGGCTCATGAATTGGTACTGGATCTGGATAAACAGTGCAAAGGGGGTAATGTGATCTTTAAATTGGATATTAAAAAAGCTTATGACACTATCCATTGGGGTTTCATTGAGGAAGGACTCACTGCTAGAGATTTCTCACCTTCTGTCATTTCTCTTATCAATAGATGGCTGTCCAACAACTATTAATTTATTTTTATTAATGGCAACTCTCATGGTTTCTTTAGTGCTTATAGAGGTATTAAACAAGGTGATCCTCTATCTCCCACAATTTTTATACTAATTTTTGATTATCTTTCTAGGATGCTAAATCATTTAGCTTTCAGGGTTCCTCATACTTTGTATAGTCATAAATCTAACATGATTATTAACCTCTTGGCCTTTGCTGATGATGTAATTATATTCTCTAAGGACACTAAACCTACAATTAAATTGATTCTTCAATGCTAAAAGAAGTTTCAATGCTGTTATGGAATGCAGTTAAACTCCTAGAAATGCTTGATTGTGTTCAGCCAAAGAGTTAAATATGCAATTAAACATTGGGTTTCTGATAGCACTGGATTTTGTACGAATTCCCTCTCTCTAAAATATTTTGGAGCCTTATAAAAAAGAGGACCAAGAAAATCAAATTTGATCACATTTTGGAGAAGGTTTTAGGATAAGGTGCAGTGTTGGGTGAACTCTTTTCTCTCAATAGGGGTAGAGTTACACTATTGAAAACTATTCTGGCTACCCCACCGTCATACTTATCTCAGATGGTTGTAATAAAAAAATCTACTCAGGTTACTTTAGAAAGGATTTTCAATAGATTTCTTTCGGTGAGACAAAGGAAGCAAGCTCATTGGATCAGCTGGAAGAAAGTTTGTAAGGCAACATGAGCTGGGGGATTGGGTTTTAAAAGCTTTCAGCAAATCATGTATGCCAACTGTTGTAAGCTCTGGATTAAGTTTATAGCCCAATCAACCTTATGGGCCAAATATGTTATGGGAAAATATTGTAAAGAACATCATACTACCCTTGTGCAAAGGAAATTGAGGGATTCAAGAAGGACAAATAAGCTAAAGTCCAAGAATGAGGCAGAAAAGCTATTCATATGGAAAGTGGGGGAAGGTAATATTAGTTTCAAGTTGGATAACTGGGTCTTGAAGGGAAAACTGTCTCCCTATGTTCCAGATGTTGCTGATGTATCTTTGAAGGTTGCTGATCTTAGGAATGATGATGGCTGGAACCAACAAGCTCTTCAGTCCATGGTTGATCCTTCCTTGATTAATAGTATATTAAAAATCCCAATTGATCCTTCCAAGAAGGATAGAATGGTAGTTAAAAAGAGCCATTCCCAAACTATGGCTTCCTTTATTTTGAATCAGTGTTTTCTACAGCAGGATGTCTGTTGGGGTGGAAGGGTTTGGAATATACTTCTTTCACCCTCAATGTCCTTCTTCAGTTGGAGGTTAATTCATAAAATTTTGCCCACAGATGATATCTTGAAATTAAAGGTTTGAGGGGCCCTTCGTGGTGTGTTTTGTGCAGGATGGAGGAGGAGTCACTGCAGCATGTGTTTTTTAATTTTTTAGTGGTGCAACGGGTTAGGAGGTGCATTTTGAACTGGTTAAAGATTTCTACTTTACAATTGGCTTGGGTGAATTTTTTTCAGTGTTGGAAAGATTGTTTGGACTGCTGAGTATTTGTTGTGTCTTGTATTGTTGCTTGGTTTGTGTGGATGGCAAGAAACAATATCAAATTTGATATAATAAGCTGGGGGTTAATAAGATTGCTCATAACTGCCTGACATATATTTAGAAGCTCTCCAAGTTTAGAAAGTTCCCAGATATTTTGATTCCTCCTGTTCATTGTATAACTAAGGTCCCCAAGCTTTCACTGATCTGTTGGCAGCACCCCCTTCTGGATGGGTTAAATTCAATACAGATGGAAGCTTCCTAGCCCCTCATGCTGGTATGGGGGGGTGGGGGGTGGGGGGTGGTTTCAGAAATCATATTGATGGATGCCTGTTGTTCTTTCATTCTCCTGTTTTGGCTAATGATCCTTTGGAAGATGAAGCTCGGGCTATATTCTGGGCCCTATCCTTTTCCAGAAGATGTGGTATGCGGAAGCTTTGGGATGAATCTGATTCCCTCACTCTAATTAATATTCTGAATGGTCTTTTGAGAAGTTCTTGGAATCATGTATATTGGAATACTAGTATTTATAACTTGGGGATGTGCCTCAGTATTAAATTTTCATATATTTCTATGGAGGGGAATAGGCCTGCAAATTAGTTGGCAAGACAAGGGTGTCCTTATTTATATTTTCTTTTGAAGGGAGATTGTTTATCACTCCCTTTTATAAGAGCTTCAACTGGTTAAGTGGTTATTTTGGTGTGGGATCCCACAGTTATGCACTTCTTGTTTTTTATTAATGATATTTGGAGTTGATCCAACTCCTTTAATATATATATATATATATATATATATCTTACAAGGTTGAAAGTTTGATAAACTTCCTTAATAGGGTTAGTTATACATGCAAAAAATAAGAATTATGTATTCATAGAACTATATGGATAAGCTTTAATTCGGTAAAAGCAAATATACACATATGGACATGAAAGTTTGTTGATTACGAAAAAGATAAAAAAATAACTAAAAATTTGTGCTTTTATTTAGTATTTTTGTTTTTACAATTTTTGCATAATTATGTATTTGATGAGTAGTTTTGCCCCTAAGAGCAAAACTAGAAAAAATTTGTGAAATTTATTAAAGCGCCACAACTTCAACTATGAGTGTCAAGGCCGGAGTCTCCAAGTGAATTTTTCCCAAGATATCAATTTTTTGGCAATAGATGAACAACATCAACGCTAGCTCTGACAACCTAACACCCAAAATCAAAGCCACGAAACTATGCTAACTAATAAACCTAAAATATATAGTGTTTTTAGACACATTTTTATACCTATTTTTTGAGATATTGCACTTTCATGGAATTTATTTTTATGTTTTTCTTGCAGATACAAGAAAAATGGAAAAAATGCTTAAAGGAGTGAAAAATGATCAACTTTGGAACAAAAAGGTGAAAAATTGTGCAAAAGAGTTTTGGCGCCTAAGCGCTACATCCGGCTCTTAAGCCCCGGTTAAACAGAGAAGGCCACACCTAAGCACCGAGACCCCACGCTTAAGCGCCAGTGGCAGTTACTAGACAAGTAAAATTGATTTTCACAAAATTTGAAGAGGTTCTTGAGGCACCCATTGGCTTAATAGGTGGTTGCAACCACCATGGACATAAATTATCATGAAAGGATGCATCTCTTGGGCAAATACATCGAATCAAGAAACATTTTGAAGAGATCCCAAGGCACTTCTTGGAAAACTATAAAAGAAAGAAGAGAGGACTTAGAAGAGAGTCCTAAAAATATTGGCAAGTTTTGAAATTTCTTTTCTTGGGAGTTAGTTCAGAGAGATTTTCAGGAACCACTTTTTATTTAATTTATCCTTTTTGTTATTTGTTTTAAGTGATCGTAAAAGAGAAGAGATTCAAAGGAACTTCAAGATTTTGGTGGAGGACTTGAGATAAGTTTTTATCTTTCTGTTTTAGACTACTTTTGGTTTTAATCAAGACTTGTTGTTAGTTTGACAATGATTTCTTCTTTTAAACTAAAGTGTGGTTTTGTTTCTAGTTTTCTTTATCTTTCATCTTAGAATGATAATTAATTAAGTTTTGGATGGAAGTTGTGGAGAATATTGATATTTAATGTTGGAAGAAGTTGTGATGATTTAAATCCATGCACTTCATTTACTTCTTGATTTGACCAATCTAGATGTTAAAATTTGTTGTGAGAACATGTAAGAACC
>NW_018219785.1:5526-6764 GCF_001263595.1 Phalaenopsis equestris
AGTTTGCATACTTTCACAATAGAATTCCTATACTTATTACTGATTCATGATATGAAGAAAAATATTTTCATATTAAATACTTTACTTCTACAAAAGCTATAGTTATCTTTTTAATTTGTTACTGTTTTGTTAAAATATCAAAAATACCAAAAATATTTAAAAATTAAATTCCTACAAAAATCATTTTTAGTTTAAGTAATTATCTTTTTAAAAATAGAAAAACTTTCTAAAAAGTGCATATTGTATAATCTTTCTTGTGGGTTTGATATTCAGGTCTTAATCAAAAAGTCCTATATTACTTGATAACGATACGTATACTTGCTTAGTATCCCAATATAAATACATATAAATTAAAAAGTTAAATTATTATTTTTTTTCAGGATCAAGATTTTGGTTTTGTTGCAAAATAAGTACATATAAGTGAAAAATACTGTCAGAACTATTGTTATATTATGCATAAGCATTAGGTATATAGGGATCAAGTTTTTTGTGCCATTGTAGGGAAGAAAACTAAGTAAATTTCTATTTTTAGAAAGTCTTATTTCAACTTTAAATGTTGTTTCTTATTTTGTATGTTTTATTTTATTTTATTTTATTTTATGTTAGTGTATGCGTAGTTCAGGTTCTGAAGGACTAGTGTCCTATGATTCTAAATTAGAAAGAACTATTAGAAAAATCACAAAATCCAAAAAAAAATTAAGAATCTTGAAAAATCCAAAAAAATTATAGAAATGGCGAACCAAAATAATCAAAATGCTAAAATTCATCAAGTTTTTAGACCTTTAAGAGATTGTGCCAACCCTACTGTAGATGAACTTCATTGTAGTATTAAAAAACCTACTGTAGTGGCTAATTCATTTGAGCTTAAACCTGCTATTATCCAAATGATATCAAATAATCAGTTTGGGGGATCACTAACTTAAGAAACAAATTTACATCTTGCTAATTTTCTAGAATTGTGCGCTACATTTAAATATGATGGTGTATCAGATGATTCCATAAGACTTAGGTTATTTCCTTTCTCACTGAGGGATAAAGCTAAGATGTGGTTGAATTTGCTAGCACCAGGATCTATCAAAACTTGGGGTGATTTAGCACAAAAATTCCTTGCTAAATAATTTCCACCATCAAAAACTGCAAAGCTTAAAAATGATAGAACATGGGAAAGATTTAAAGAACTCTTAAGAAAATGTCCACACCATGCTATACCAGATTGGTTAATAATTCAAACCTTTTAT
>NW_018219785.1:6834-8187 GCF_001263595.1 Phalaenopsis equestris
ATGCTTATGCTTTAATTGAAGAGATGGCTGCCAAAAATTTTCAATGGCCTTCTGAGAGGGAAAATCCAAAAAAGTAGCCAATATTCATGAAACTGATGCATTGACTATGTTAGCAAATCAAGTTGCTGCAATTTCAAGGAAGTTTGACCAATTTGGAATGAATTTTTCTCAACCAATTTCCATGATTGAAGACAATTCATTTGGCCAAATGGTAGATTCTCAAGCTTCGTTAGAAAATTTGAATGCCATAAATAATAAGCAAAATAACCCATATTCCAATTATTATAACCCAGGTTGGAAGAACCATCCCAACTTTAACTGGAATAACAATTAAGGTGCTAATAATCAGCAATTGGGGAACAACCAAGTTAACCCATTGGGAAATTGGAACAACCAAGGGAATAATAATTATAGATTTACTTATCCTCTAGGTATCAACTGTAATACACAATTTAAGGATAAGAAGTTGTCTATAGAAGAAGTGGTGTTATAAATGAGTAATCAATTACAAAGTCAAGGAGCTACAATTAGAAATATTAAAAATCAACTTGGGCAAATCACAAGTTTATTAAGTAATAGATCCCAAGGAACAATTCTTAGTAATACTGAATCAAATCCAAAAGACCACAATAAAGAGTAAGTTTAAGCAGCACAACTTAGAAGCGGAAGAGAGTTGGAAGGTAGGATTTAAAAAGAGATTGAAGTACAGAAAGAAGAAATTGAAGAATCAAAAGAGTACGCTCTGAATGATTCTGAAAGACCTACTTCTTTGTCAAAAATTGATTTAGAAAAACCACCACCTCCATTTCCTCAGAGACTTTGACAACATAAGTTGGATAAGCAATTTTCAAAATTTTTGGAAATATTTAAGAAGCTTACAATCAATATTCCATTTGCTAAAGCCTTGGAACAAATGCCAAGCTATGTAAAGTTTATGAAGGATAATCTTAACAGAAAAAGGAAGTTTGAAGATAATGAGACTGTTGCACTCAGTGAGCAGTGCAGTGCTATAATTTAGAAAAAACTTCCTGAAAAGCTTAAAGATCCTGGTATCTTTAAAATTCTATGTGTTATAGGAGACAAACTTTATGGGAAAGCTTTATGTGATTTAAGTGCAAACATTAATGTGATTTAAGTGCAAACATTAACCTTATGCCATTATCAATATTTAAAAGATTAGGATTAGGAGAAATAATCCCTACTACTGTAACTCTACAGTTAGCAGATCGTTAAATAACCTATCCTAAAGGAGATAGAAGATGTCCTAGTGAAAGTGGATCAATTTATCTTTCCTATTGATTTCATTGTGCTAGATATGGAGGAAGATAAAGAGATACCTATCATTTTGGGGAG
>NW_018219785.1:10589-12925 GCF_001263595.1 Phalaenopsis equestris
ATCAAAACTTGTGATAGATGTCAAAGAGTAGACAATATTTCTAGAAGAAATGAGATGCCCCTCAATTATATGCTAGAAGTTGAAAAATTTGATGTTTGGGGATTAGATTTCATGTGACCATTTATACCATCTTTCAAAAATTTTTATATTTTGTTAGCAGTGGACTATATATCCAAATGGATAGAAGCTGTTGCTTTACCTTGATGTGATGCTCAAAGTGTCGCAAAATTTTGAAAAACGAACATATTTCATAGATTTGGGATGCCAAGAGTTATCATTACTGATGGGGGAAGTCATTTTAGAAATGCCATTATGGAGAAGTTATTAAAGAAATATCATATAAATCATAGGATTGTTACTGCTTACCATCCTCAGATAAGTGGTTTGGCTAAATTATCCGATCAAGAAATTAAAGGAATTATGGAAAAATCTGTGAAGCCAACAAAAATGGATTGGTCAGTCAAACTTGACTATGCTTTGTGAGCTTATAGGATTGCATATAGAACTTCTATAGGAATATCCCCATATAGGCTAATATTTAGGAAAGCTTGTCACTTAATAGTTGAACTAGAGCATAAAGCATATTGGGCTATTAAAGAGTTCAATTATAATTTAAAAGATGCTGGTGAGAAAATATTGTTACAATTAAATGAGCTTGAAGAGATAAGGAATGAATCTTATGAGAGTGCTAAGATTTATAAAGAAAAGATGAAAATGTAGCATGATCGAAAGATTTTTACTAAAAATTTTCAACCAGGGCAACAAGTTTTGCTATATAATGCAAGGTTAAGATTATTTTCTGGCAAACTTAAGTTCAGGTGGATGGGCCCATTTGTTGTGATAAAAGTTCATCCTTATGGAGTTGTGGATATTAAAGATCTTAATTCTGAGAAAATTTTTAAAGTAAATGGACATAGACTGAAACCTTATTATATAGGTGATCAACAAAAATATAATGATGGAATGATGTTGGGTCAACCAGAATGAACACTAGTTACATCGGGCTGATGACGTAAAACCAAGCGCTTTGTGGGAGGCAACCCATAGTTAACAGTGTGTTTTTGCTTTGATTGTTGTTTGAGTCTGATTAAGAAATTTGGGTTAGTATTTTTTAGTTTATTCTGTGCTAGTAATAATTTTTAGACTTTATTTGGTTACCTAGACATATTAGAATGAGAATTTGGACATTAAGTTGACTGGTGCAAAAATGTGCACTAGCGCTTAAACGTGACAGTTTAATCACATGTGTAAATTTTGATTTCTAGAAGGTATAACTACAATTTAGTTGGAATAAACATGTCTTCGGTAGTTTCTAGTCGTGCCTAAAAGTTATGAGGTGGAATTAAGCCTATAAATAGAAGGGGTTTGTGAAGGAATTTCACCCCAAATTATTTTTAACCCTAAAAGTCTAAAAAAGAGAGGGATTTAGAGAAAATGTCTTCATGAGAAATGGATTTGAAGAAGAAGGAAGAAACTATGAAGAAGAAGTTCATTTTTCAAAGTGCACAGGAGATGTATAACGGTTTCTTAGCCGTTAGTAATGAAGGAATATCAGAGAAGATCAACAAGAGAGAAGATCAACAAGATGGAGAGAGAATACTATATTTGTATTAGAGACTAAGGTGCTTGAATTGCATGCTCATCTAGAACATATTGGGTGGCAACTTAAGATGCAGTTCAGCCATACCAGTTATATGGAGGAAGCAAATAAGGCAATGTTCCTTAAACAAAAGTGGATCAAAGATGATGGCATTAGAGCTCGTCACTGACAGCGACTTTTTATATGCTTAAAAGACAAGATAAATATGGACTTAATAAATATTCAATAATTGTAAAGTCATATTTATCAACGTAAGTATACGTATCGCTCAAGTAATATAGAGCTCTAATGGAGTCCTAGATATCGATCCCACAGGGAGTGGTTTAGAACTGAGAACTAAGATTTTAGAAAAGCAATACTTTAATCACAGCAACGAAGTTCAATTTGTTTATCTGTCACTAATAGGCAATTGAAATAAATATATAATTTTAATAACTAATAAATAATTAATGATACTAATGAGGGTTTAATTGTGATATTCAATATATAAGAAAGCATCCTTCTTCTTGTCAAGAAATTATAGTGAATTGATAAAGTGAATTAGTTCAATTTATATTGTGCTAAATAGGAGCAAACCTACTCTTTACAATTTGGTCCAGGCATAAAGAACATTGGCTAATCCTACACTTGTTTATTGAATCTGCAGCTATGTTGGGAGGATACTGGCTCTCACTTCAGAGTTCCCACATTCCCCTCACCCGAGGGCTAACATCTACACTTCAGCACCCAAACGATA
>NW_018219785.1:15173-15863 GCF_001263595.1 Phalaenopsis equestris
GGTCACTCCTCCTTTCTTAGGAACACAATTAATTGGACTTACCCACGCACTATCTGAAATAGGATATACAATTCTAGTGTCTAACCATTTCAAAATTTCCTTCTTAACTACTTCTTTCATCATCGGATTTAATCTCCTTTGTGGATCAACTCTTAGTTTATATTATTCATATAATATAATTTGGTGCATACAGATTCAAGGACTGATTCCCTTAATATCAGCTAAGGTCCAACCAAAAGTTTTCTTATATATTTTCAATGTATCTAATAATTTTTGTTCTTGCAAATCATTTAATTCTAAAGATATAATAACATGTAATGCAGATGAGTCTCCTAAAAATACATACTTCAAGTGACTAGGCAATATTTTCATCTCAAAGTTTAGGTGGTTTTATAATTGACGGAAATAGATTTTTATCGGCATTTTCCGTAATATCCAACATCTCAAATCTTTCCTGAACATAATCTAATTCTTCATTTTCTAATTTGTCCAGAATAATTTCGTCACTCTCTTCAAATCATTCTTTCTCTTCGAAATGTTCTCTAAAATGTCTTCTTCTTCAAAATGCATTTTATCTTCAAAATGTTCTTTAAAATTTTTGTTTAGTAGATGTTCAATAATTTCCATGCAAAAACATTCATTATCTCTTTCAACAGCAGGGTATTTCATAGATTTTGCAATGTTAAAAGT
>NW_018219785.1:16048-16328 GCF_001263595.1 Phalaenopsis equestris
TCCCTTAGGATATGTAACTGAACGATCCGCTAATTGTAGAGTTACAGAAGTAGGTGAGACTTCTCCTAATCCTAATCTTTTGAAAATTGATAGAGACATAAGATTAATGCTGACTCCCAAATCACATAAAGCTCTTCCATAAAATTTTTCACCGATAGCACACGGTATAGTGAAACTACCCGTATCTTTTAATTTTCAAGAAGCTTTTTCTGAATAATGTACAACACTCTTCGCTAAGTGCAACAGTTTCATTATCAGTGAACTTCCTTTTCTTGTTCAT
>NW_018219785.1:16427-17322 GCF_001263595.1 Phalaenopsis equestris
ACTCTAAATCTGGGTATTCATGATCCTTCTCTTTTTCGGTATCCACTTTCTCTTTTTCAGTTTTTATTTCTTTTTGCACCCTTGTTTCCAATTCTTTTCCACTTCATAATTATATCGCTTTGATTTGTTCTTTTTCTTGATCTTTAGGATTTAGTTCCGAAATACTAGGAAAAGTTCCTAATGTTTGGTTACTAAGCGCAGTAGCGATATGTCCCAATTGGTTTTCAATATTCTTAATATTAGTTCCTTGATTTTGTAATTGATTTCCTTGAATTTGTAATTGATTTCCTTGATTCTGTAATTGTTGACCCATGTTTAATATCAGCTCTTCCATAGAAAACTTCCTCTCCTAAATTGGAGTGTTACTGTTAAATCCTGGGGGATAAGAATGTCTATAGTTAACGTTTCCTTGGTTGGATGAATTTCCT
The DNA here is from genome assembly GCF_001263595.1 of Phalaenopsis equestris. Classification (NCBI taxonomy): domain Eukaryota; kingdom Viridiplantae; phylum Streptophyta; class Magnoliopsida; order Asparagales; family Orchidaceae; genus Phalaenopsis; species Phalaenopsis equestris. The sequence continues at coordinate 16,856 of NW_018219785.1, forward strand.
AATGGGGTCACTGGGTTGTTTGCCCATTGTTGATTTGTAGAAGAATTGTTATTCCAGTTAAAATTTGGATGATTCTTCCAACCTGGGTTATAATAGTTCGAATAAGGGTTGTTGGGTCTATTAATAACATTTAAAGTCTTATATGAAGATTGAACATCCACAAATTGCTCAGATGAATTCTCTTCTATCATAGAAGGTGTTGTAGAATAATTCATCCCATAATGATCTAATTTCTTTGATATTGCAACAGTCTGCGAAGCTAACATAAATATTGCATCAAAATCATGGATACTAGCTACTCTTTTAGGATTTACCCGTTCAGAGGGCCATTGAAAACTGTTGGTAGCCATCTCTTCTATTAATGAATAAGCCTCATCAAAAGGTTTTGACATTAAAGAACCACCACCCGCAACATCTATAATCGATCTAAGAGATCCCACTAATCCATTATAAAAAGTTTGAATTAT
>NW_018219785.1:17849-19215 GCF_001263595.1 Phalaenopsis equestris
AAAAGGAAAAAGTCTAAGTCTAACAGCATTGTTTGAGACTCTGTCATATTTAAAAGTAGCACACAGTTCTAAAAAACTAGCGAGGTGTAAGTTTGGATCTTCATTTGGTGTACCTCCGAATTGATTGTTTTGTACCATTTGGATAATAACAGGTTTAAGCTCAAATGAATTACCAGTTACATCAGAATTTTGGATAGATAAGTGAATTTCATCTGCTGTAGGATTTGCATAATCTCGTAGGGTCTAGGTTGGTGTTCATTCTCTATTCTTTGATTGTTCAGATTGTTTTCAATTGTATCAGAATTTCTATGTTCTCTTCTTAATCTTATAATCCTTCTAATAGTGTGTTCTAATTCCGAATCGTAGGGTATAAGATTTTCAGGTCAAAATTTACACATACAATTTGAAATTAGTACTCAGTAATATAATTAACTAAATATAAAAATAAGTTGCAACTAAAAATTTTCTAATAATCTTAATTTGTCCCTTATTTTAATCGTGATTTGACTCACTCAATCACTCCCCGACAACGGCTCCAAAAACTTGACAGCGACTTTTTATATGCTTAATTATATGCTTAAATTATATGCTTAAAATATAAGATAAATATGGACGTAATAAATATTCAATACTTGTAATGTCACGCTTATCAACACAAGTATACGTATCACTCAAGTAATATAGAGCTCTAATGGAGTCCTAAATAACGATCCCACAGGGAGTGGTTTAGAACTGCGGACTAAGATTTTAGAAAAGCAATACTTTAATCACAACAATGAAGTTCAATTTGCTTATCTATCACTAATAGAATTGTTTTCAATTGTATCAGAATTTCTATGTTCTCTTCTTAATCTTATAATCCTTCTAATAGTGTGTTCTAATTCCGAATCGTAGGGAATAAGATTTTCAGGTCAAAATTTACACATACAATTTGAAATTAGTACTCAGTAATATAATTAACTAAATATAAAAATAAGTTGCAACTAAAAATTTTCTAATAATCTTAATTTGTCCCTTATTTTAATCGTGATTTGACTCACTCAATCACTCCCCGACAACGGCTCCAAAAACTTGACAGCGACTTTTTATATGCTTAAAATATAAGATAAATATGGACATAATTAATATTCAATAATTGTAATGTCACGCTTATCAACACAAGTATACGTATCACTCAAGTAATATAGAGCTCTAATGGAGTCCTAAATAACGATCCCACAGGGAGTGGTTTAGAACTGCGGACTAAGATTTTAGAAAAGCAATACTTTAATCACAACAATGAAGTTCAATTTGCTTATCTATCACTAATAGACAATTGAAATAAATATATAATTTTAATAACTAATAAATAACTAATGATACTAAT
>NW_018219785.1:19945-22707 GCF_001263595.1 Phalaenopsis equestris
AACTCTCTCTAGCACTTCCTTCACTCTCTAGATTCTCCCCCCTTTCTAATTTTTGTCCAAAATAGTCTATTAACGTTGTGGATGAGCTTTTCCAAGAGTTGCCTAAGCATCCCTTTAAAATTTGGCCTTATCCAAAGCTTGAGAAGGCATGACTGTCGATCTCGCTGTCAGCAGCCTCGAGGGCGTCGTTGGTGGGCTTCTAAAGAATTTTGTCTTATAGTCTCGGGAAAAACTCATACGGGGTCGAGGGCGCTGTCGGCGGCCTATTTCAAATCTCTACATTTTGGTCATTTTCGCTCCAAATTCGCTCCTTTTTGCATTTTTTTGCTCGAATAACCCTAATTCATTCTTCCTGCAACAAAACATCAAAAATACATTTCTTTAAAGTGCAATATCATTAAGAACAATATAAAATAAGTATGAAAATCTCAATATATTTTCCTTGGCTCAGTCACCACCGTCCGTTTTATCAACTCTATATTTCTGGAGAGACTACTGAGAGACAAGAATTCGTTCCTTCTAAGGAAGAGTGGCATTAAGTTAAGTGTCAGGAATTAGATGTTTGGAGTCATGTTTTTAAGTGTGTTAGTGTTTATGTCTTGTGTTTAGTGTTTGTCACTTATGTGTTTAATTGTAAAATGTGTGAAGTGTTTTGTACTTAGGAAAATTTTGTCATCAAAGACTATTTGGAGAGAGAACTAAGTGTTAAATGTATTTGTACTTGTTTGTGAATTAATATAAGTTTGTTTTTGTGAAAAATTATGTTATTTTTAGCTCTAATTAAATTAATTATTATTGAGAATTTTGAGAGAGAAGGGAGTTATAGGAAGTAAAAATATTCATTTAAGTGCTATAAGACAACTTAGGGGTAGTTTACTTAGGCTAATAGTGCAATTGACCTGTAATTAAAAATTTCAAAAATTGTGCACTGGCACCTAAGCGCCACATCTCGTGCTTAAGAGCGAGCCAACCTGAGAGGCAAGCGCCTAAGCGCTACTTACCTGCGCTTAAGCGCCGGTTCACAAAAATCGGTTTGCGAACGGTTAAAAGTGAATTTTAAGTAAAAAAAATACCATTTTTAACACCTCCCATCGTCTTCCCCAACTCAAAATCGTGATTTTAAGGGCTAGGGAAAGTGAAATTTGGAGATTTCATGGTGGAATCAAGTGAGAGCTTTGTGGAATCGAGCGAGATTTGCTAGATGTAAGTTCCTTAAGGTAAGAGATTTACTTTTATGCAAAATTTTGGATTTTCACCATATATTTTGATCACATTTAGAAGATTTCAAAAATTTACTATTCATGGTGAAAAGTGAAGAAAAATCTATGGAAATTGCTTGGGAAGTTTAGTTAGTGCTTTTGGAAGTTTAGTTTAGTGATTTAAAATTAATTTTTAAAGTTATCTTTGGAATTTATCAAATTTGTAGGATGACACCAAGAATGAAAAGGAGTAGAAGAAAGAGCCCATTCGATTCGAGGCAAGTTTGTCAGTTTTGTCAGTTCAAAAGCTCAAGATCAATATAGTGACGCTCTGCAGTCACAAAAATTAATTCAAGAGCAATGTTTCAAGAGTTAAGGGGGAGAGGTAGAAGGCCTGATAGTCCGCCGATAGCGGGAACAATTCTGTTGTTTCTCTACCGTCACAGTGATTTCTGTTGTGAGGGAGTTTTATGCAAATCTCCCAGAGGCTGAAGATGATTGAGTTATGGTTAGAGGGAAGTTGGTACCTTTTACTCCAGAAGTAATCAACTTGTTTTACCATTTACCACTGGAGACTTTATCTTTTTATGCGAATTATAGTCCTAATGAAGCGGAGTTAGACAATATTATTTCATATCAGACTATTGGGAGAGGACTTTGGAAGATTACCAATGAGAGGAGAGTAAACTTCCCAACTTCAAAGTTATGTGCACCTTTAAAGGCTTGACACTATTTCATTTCTGCTCGTCTGCTTCTGACCAATCATCTCAGTGAAGTGACCAGAGAAAGAGTGATGTTGAACTATTGTATTCAGGAGGGAAATCCCATCAACATAGGGGCTTTGATCTATCACACTATCATTAGTTCAGCTGGAGCTGCTACTACTACAGGTATGGGACTTGCTTCCTTGATATTTTCATTATGCGAGTAGGCTAGAGTGAAGTATGATAGTCGGGAGGAAGTTCTGTTACCTCTAAAGCCCATTATGAAGGTGAATGTGAAGACTTATTCTGAGCATTTAACTTTTGGCTGGAGAGGAGGATTTTCCAAAAGTTATGGATTAGAGACCTGCATCTTCATCACAACCATCTACTTCTTGTGCTTCTACATCTAGAGGTGATACCAAGACTCAGGATGAGTTATTGTAGAAGATGATGGACAATATCTATTTTACAGCTAATAAGGTACAAAATTTAGAGCGTTTTGCAGATCATACTAATAGTTATAATAGTAGGAAGAGTGATTATGAAGAGAAATTCCACTCATCTTTGGAACCACTCATTAGAGGTGAAAATTCCACTCATCTTTGGAGAGCCTAATTAAAGGTGAACAAGGAGTGCAATTTCCTAATATCCTGATTATGCCTGATTATGAACTTGCAAAAAAATGGTACAGCGGTGATTCTGAGGGTTGTAATATGATGTGTACTATGTGGTCTGAGCTTGCTACATTTACATCTGTGTGTTGTTTTGGACTATGATTTATGTTGTGTTTTGAATTTTTATGTTCTATTGTTGTTGTGATTGTTGTGTTAGATAGTATTTCGTTTTTAAAATTTTAGGG
>NW_018219785.1:23038-40199 GCF_001263595.1 Phalaenopsis equestris
TTATATATATCTAATGCTAAACTGTTTAATCTGTTTAAAATTTAAGTTGGGGGGGGTGAAAAATATTTTTAAAACTGGAATTTTATTTGTTCTCAAATGTACTACAAGTGAATTTGATTTTAAAAGAAAATTTGATTATGTATATGAAGTTATATTAGGGAAGTAAAATCTGATTTTAGAAATGAGTAAGAAAATTTAGTTAAATTTGAAGTAATGAAGAAAAACTATAAGTTAAAAATTTTTAGTATAGAAAATGATTAATATAAGTGACTATCTTTAATAAGAAAAATTGTATTTTTGAAAAACTTAGATAATTTAGACTCTTATTTTTAATACTTAAATTTATTTTATTAAAATGATTTTCAAAACTATTATTAGATTTATAAGCAAAAGTATTATATGAAGACTTTAATTTAGGAAAGGAGAAGTGGAATTCAAAATCATTAAAAGCCTACCCAAAATAGTAATCCTTGCCTGAAAAAGAAAAAGAAATAGAAAAGAAAAAGAAAAAAAAAGAAAAAAAGAAAAAGAAAAGAAAAAGAAAAGAAAAGAAATGCAAGGGAGGAGAAGCTTGATGATTAGTGCTTAATCAAAAATTGGTTCTACATTTGATCTTTTTAATGTATAAGACTTGATATATAAGACTTGATAAAATTTTAAGCTTATAAATATAATATAGTAAGTAAAATTTTTTGAAAAAAAATTAAGTAGAGAAAATAAAAGAACTAAAGTCTAAATTTAGAGAACTTACAATATTTTTGAATTAGATAGAAACACATATTTTCATAGTTCTTAACATTAAAAAATTTCAAACTTTAAGTTGGTCTCATTTACTAATTATTTTTTCTAAATTGGACTACTATATTTCTAAATCTAAATTTTAGTAACTCCTACAAAAACTCATATACATATCATACATATTTTGTTTTTAAAGATTGAAGTGTCACTTGAGGACAAGTAACATTTTAAGTTTGGGGGATTTTGATACACCTAAAATATATAGTATTTTTAGACACATTTTTATACCTATTTTTGAGATATTGCACTTCAATGGAAGGTATTTTTGTGTTTTTCTTGCATATACAAGTAAGAATGGAAAAAATGTTTAAAGGAGTGAAAAAGGATCAAATTTGGAGCAAAAAGGCGAAAAATTGTGCAAAAGAGTTTTAGAGCCTAAACGCTAGATCCGGCGCTTAAGAGCTGGTTAAACAGAGAAGGCTGTGCCTAAGTACTGAGACCTCACGCTTACGCGCCAGTGATAGTTACTAGATGAGTAAAAACGATTTTCACAAATTTTGAAGTGGTTTTTGAGGCACCTATTGGCTTAATAGGTGGTTCTAACCACCATGGATGAAAGTTATCATGAAAGGATGCATCTGTTGGGCAAATATATCGAATCAAGTCACATTTTGAAGAGATCCCAAGGCACCTCTTGGAAAACTACAAAAGAAAAAAGAGAGGACTTAGAAAAGAGTCCTGAAAATATTGGCAAGCTTTGAAAGTTCTTTTCTTGGGATGGGAGTTAGTTCAGAGACTTAGATTAATTAGGATACTTTTAGAGAGAAGAAGAAGAGAGGAGTTGTAGTGTGTGAGTAGAGAGTATTGTAGGAGAAAGGAGGAGAAGAGATTGAAAGGAACTTCAAGAGTTTTGTGGAGGACTTGAGATAAGTTGTTATGTTTTTGTTTTAAACTACTTTTGATTTTAATCGAGACTTGTTGTTGGTTTGACAATGATTTCTTCTTTTAACCTAAAGTGTGGTTTTATTTTCTCCATGGATTATGACTAGTTTTCTTTATCTTTCTTCTTAAAATGATAAGTAATTAAGTATTAGATGGAAGTTGTGGAGAGTATTGATCTTCAATGTAGGAAGAAATTGTGATGATTTAAATCCACGCACTTCATTTACTTCTTGATTTGGCCAATCTGGATGTTAAAATTTGTTGTGAGAACATATAAGAATCGGGCAGGCATTGTCTCAGTCAACAATTGAAAAGAATCACATGAGGTTGTATGAATGAGAATGTAGTTCATATGATTAAGTGCAAATAAATAAGAAAATATTCATTGATGGGTGTAGAGTTAGAGGAATTTAAAGTGACAGGTTAAAGCCCCCAACTTGGTTTATTTTTTTAGGTTCTGATACAAGAATGTTAGCCTCTAGGTGGAGGGAATCAAGCGAACTCTAGAGTGAGAGCTAGTATCTTCCCTGCCTAGCCGGTCTTCAGAACAATTCAAAATTTAAATTAGCCAATGTTCTTTATAGCATCTCTAGTAAGGGTAAAAAATATTATTGCTCCTATTTGGCACAACACAATTTGCATACTTCTACAACAGAATTCCTATACTTATTAATGATTCATGTTAAGAAGAAAGATATTTTCACATTAAATATTTTTCTTCTACAAAAACTTTAGTTATCTTTTCAGTTGTTACTGTTTCGTTAAAATATCAAAAATACCAAAAATATTTAAAATTTAAATTCCTACAAAAATTGCTTTTGGTTTAAGTAATTATCTTTTAAAAATAGAGAAACTTTCTAAAAAGTTCATATTGCGTAATCTTTCCCATGGGTTCGATATTAAGACCTTAATCAAAACGTCCTATATTACTTGATAACAATACTTATACTTGCGTAGTATCCCAATATAAATATATATAAATTAAAAAATTAAATTCTTATTTTTCTTCAGGATTAAGTTTTTGGTTTTGTTGCAAAATAAGGAAATATAAGTGAAAAATACCATCAGAACTATTGCTATACTGTGCATAAGCATTAGGTACCCAGGGATCACTAACCCATGCCAAGCTCAGTAGATGAGAAAGATTCTTCTACTAAATTCTCAATTTCATTTAACATGTAGTAGGAAGTATACCAATGTTTAAGAAATAGTGTAAGTTTAAGATATCGATAGAGTACTTATTCTTACAAGAATTTTCATAACTTAGATTTAGGGAAATAGAAACATTCTCATTAAAAGTTTTAAATCAATAGAGAAATGCACATATTTTATTTTTGAAATGCATATGAACATAGAAATATTACTTAAGATTTTAAAAATATTTGTTATTATTATTATCACCAGAGGCCTAAAATTATTATTGCTCTCAACAATTCCAAATGAAGCTTTTTTTAGCTTTAAAATTCCTTAGACAGAAAAATAAAAAATTAACCTATCAAATTTTATTTCTTTGGATAGAATTAAGATTTGAGAAACTAATGTTTTTTGACTTTAAGTCTCTATATACAACATTTTTTGTGAGATAATTTCAAATTTATTTCCATAATATTACTTATAGGATTTGTGTATTTGCATGTTCTCATACAAAATCATGTTAAGTTTATGGCATTATTTTTGAGGAGAAAATAAAATTTTGAATTTTGAACTTAACACTAGTGGAAGGATCTTATTCTATATCAAATTTTGTATCCTTATGTTTTTAGTACATTTTGTACCTTGTAATTTTTTGTCGTTTACATTTAGCATTTTCTATAAAGAATGATATTCTATAGCAAGAACCGCAGAGCCCTTGGTTGGCATTATAGCTCTGTCATTATGATAATATCGTAGTGTCAAACTCTAGCTCCACAACGCCCATGCTAAAATTATATTTATAATTTATTTCTTTAGTTTACTTTATTTTTTACTATTTTAACAACTTATCTATTTTATTTTTCATTGTTCATCCAAAACTATTGAACCTAATTAGGCATGCATATGATTGAACATAAAAACTTAGTTTTGTTTAATCCTGAAAAAAAAAGCTAAAAAATTTTAAAATAGAGAAAGAATCAAAACATGACAGAGCAAATGGCAAAAACTCAATATGGACATAAAAATGAATAATTTGTATCTTTTAGGTATTTTATTAACCTCATGATAGAAGGAATTCATCAGAGTATCATTAGACGTACCATATATACACTTAAATTTGTACTTTAGCTAATTTCATTCAAGTGACTTATAATAATCAATTTAGAGGCACACATGTAGCTGACCTTAACCTTCATATAACTAGTTTATTAGAGATTTTCACTTAATTTAGGTATAATTGAGTCTTTGACAGTGTTATTAGACTTATGCTGTTTTCATTTTTTTAAGTGACAAGACTAAATTTTTTCTTAATTTGTTACCCCTTGGGAATTATAACTACTTGGACAAATTTAGCACATTATTTATTATTAAAGTATTTTTGACCATCTAAAATTTTTAAAGTTAAAACTGATATCATGGACTTTACATAGTTAAAATGTAAATTTATCAATGAAACATGAGAAAAACTTTAGGATCAACTTAGGAAGTGTCCACACCATATCCTACCAAACTGGTTGATAACTATGGTCTATCATAGATGTTTTGGTAGTGGAATCATTAATATCATAATATTTTAAGAAAGTCTATAGTTTAAGAGAAGAAATGATAACTAATAACTTCCAATGACCTTTTGAAGAGTTAAGCCGAAAAAGATAGCCAGTGTTCATGGTAGTGATATTTTAGTTACATTGACTTCAAAAGTAGCAGCAATTTCAAAGAAATTAGAATATTTTAGTTTGAATCAAATGCCAGGATCATTTATAAGTGGAAATATTTCTAATGGGACAATAGGTGACTTTAGTATTATTAATGACTTAATGAAATGAATTAGTAATCCACTTACGAATCCTTATTCTAAACCTACAACCTTGGGTGGAGAAAATATCTCAATTTTAGTTAAAAAAATCAATAAAATATAGGTCAAAATAATTGGGTTTGTAACCAAAAAAATTATCTAATTAATTAAAACAATCAAGCCATTGATAGTTCAAACTTGAGGCCTAGCTATCCTCTTGAATTTATCTCAAGTAATATATTTAAGGAACAGAAATTATCTTTGAAAGATTTGGTATTGTAAATGACATTTCCTAAATATGCTAGATTTACATTCATGTTTAATACTCATTTTTATGATATTGCACTTTAATTGCGCCTAGTTTTTAGATGCATATATAAAAAAAGAAGAATCTAGAACAAATCAGATCGAAAATGGAGTGAAAGAGAGCAAAATAGGCTAAGGAGAAGATTCTTGATCCAACACCTAAGCACCAAATCATGGCTCCTAAGCCCCAATATACAGAGAAACTGTGCCTATGTGCTGTATTCTAGCACCTAGTCGCTATTTCATTTTGCAGAGCAAACAAAGAGGGTGACACCTAGGCGCTGCAGTTGGGCGCCTAAACACTAGAATTAAATTTTGTGATTTCGTGGAGGGTTGGGCATGGATTTGATCTACTTCAAGGAAAAATTTTGTAGGGAAGGAAAGAGGGTGAGTAGTGTAGGGCGTGAGGTGTGTGACATAGAGGATAAAAGGGAACACTTAGAATTTCATTTAAGATCAAGAGAGGAGAAGCGATTGTGCAAATTTCTTTGATTATTCTATTCTTTACCTTTGAAAGTTGTAAGAATTGTGGTGAGATTGCAAGGAGAACACTATTTGGAGGATCTTCATTTCTCAGAAAAGAAGATAAGTTCTTGTACATTATTGTTTTGTATTAAAATATTACTTAGAAATTTGTTGTGCTTTATTATAATATGTTGAGTATTGTAGTTTTCTCCATGAAATTTGAGTAGCTTTCTTACTTCCTTTCTTTTGTAATGGATTAATAGCATGTGTAAGTAGAATCATGTTACTTTATTCATTGTGATGATAAAATATTTCATTCTTCATTTACTTATGCAATTTGGCCAATTCATATGTTAAAACACATTATGAAAACATAATAACCTGGATGGGGGCAAATTGATAGGGAGGTAGGATTTGATTGGGCATAAATTGATAATTTTAGGGTGACAGACTAAAAACTTAATCATTTTGATCTAAGATTTAAGAACTTAAGGCTAGGTTAACCAAATTGAGGGCACAAGTTGGTAATCTAGGGTGACAGGCTAGAACATGCCCAACCTAACTAAGGATTTGAGAACTTAACCGTAGGTTAACCAAATATATTTATACACTTGGAAGAGGGTAAAGATTGTAGATGATCTTATTGGTCACAAATTTCTAAATAGGTTTTCTAGTTTAATTGAAACTACATTAGCTACCAATTTCATTACAAAGGAAGGGAACCTCTAGTTATCTTGAACTTATACCTTACTTTAACTTAGTGTTTAATTTAAACCTACCTTAGTTTCCTTAGTTGAAAAGTTAACTTAAAAACTTAGTAGTAGTTTAGTGAAATCATTAGTTCACCTTAAACAAAACTTAATTTCGGGCTAAGTTTAATTATATTAGGCTAGAAATTTTCCTAAGGCTTGTTAGTTAACATTTTTCTTCGTGGGTGTCAAGTCGCCAAATTGGGGGTTTTACTTGGTTGCTTTAAGAATTTACTTTTATTTAGTGTACATATATATAATTTTGAAAATTAGCATTTTAATTTTAAAAATATGAGACTTAATAGAACAAGGAAAATTCAATGTTTAGGGTTTTCAAGGTTGAAGAAGGAAAATTCAAAGGGGAAGGAATCAAATAAGATCAATTAATGTAAAATCTAAAGGAAGAAAGGTAGGGGATGTCGCAAATCCTAAGGATAGTGGCTTCCAAATCAATCCTATGGTTTGGCTTCATTTTTGGAGGGATATTATTAGATGTTCCATCTCGTCAATTTTGTTGTTTAGGGCCTACATTTACATGATACTGATCATGCAAATACCCTAGGAAGATTTTAGGACTTATGTCATATTGAATGATAGCCTCAGAGCCTAAAGAGAGTTAGGACTTATACTACTAAACATGGTTGTGCACGAGCCTAAAGATAGGTTGAGGATATAAGTCATGCTAGGTAGACTACCTCAAAGTCCTATGGCTTGTTGCTTAATTCTAAGGAAAGATTTATTGATTTAGACCAATTTTGTTGTTGTAGATCGTCATCCTCCATCAAAGTCATCATGGTCTGAGCTCCTTGTTGACAACTGTTCCAAGTTTAGTATTTTTTTTATATTTTCTTTCAATTATTATTAATCCAATTAATTAAAAGGCATGTGTTTGGGTTTTGTAGTGATCCACCTTAAGTAAACTGACTACTATTTTCTATCACAAAGGTCTTACAGTTATAAAAGTAGAATTAAAAGGACAGTAGAAGAAAATGTTGGTAGCAAAAATTGTTGTAAATATATAAACAAGCGTACCTTGACCTCTATTGCCGCTACATAGTTAGCATCATAAATCATAGTATAACTCCAAAAATTTTAAGCAAACTAAGAGGAAAAGAAAGTGAGCAAAGCACGAAAACCAATACAAAAAAAATTGATCGTAGGAAAACATGAGTAGGAAAAATAAAACTCGTATCCACTTGTGAAAGAACTAACAAAATGTAAGACTTTGGTAAAGGTGAGGGCTCAGAACTAAGCTATGTGCTTCCATCCTTGAACCAAATCTACTAGCCAAATAATCTCAGGAGACCATGTTATATCCCCAATCTAAGTGACTAACCATGGGCTTTTATAAGTTTTCATAAAATTTTTTTAGTTTTTTATACAAAAGTTGTTTAAATTTTTGTACAAAGTTCACTTTAATAAGAAAAAGAAATTTATTTTATTTTTGTGAGTAATTTGTAAAGTAGTGTAGTCCACATGCTAATTACTCTAATCAGGCTAAGACTACTTGCAACCTAAGAGTGTCAGAGGCAACAATCCCACCAAGAGTCGGTGAATAGTATCATCAATCCTTATCCTCTCCTCTCATTAAAGGTCCTTGAGATAGGAGATACTATTTTAAAAATTTCACTTCATATCACTCATTTAACACACATTAGCGTTATCATCACCGCCCTAACCACTTAGACCTTGGACTTACACCAGTCTGATGATCCATATGTGACAAAAATAAATATTTCTAGTTTCTCACAATGACTTGAATACCTTAGAGAAGACTTAGGTCCTTGAGCATTGGGTTATTATTATAGGATAAGTAGTGTAGGATATTTCTATTGATTTGGTGATTTGATTGGTCCTGGGGTATAACTTGGTGGATGCCTAAATACTTTGAGGATGATTTTCTTCATTAAAGCATACTAAGTTCAATTGTCAAAATGTCCAAAATATTCCAAAAGTGTTCGAGGCATAACCTTAAACAACTTTTAAAACCTTCTGAATCATTTCGAGTTCACCTAAACTTATTGTGTTGCTGAATCATTCATCTTGGATTAAGTTAGGATTTAGTGATCATATTTTAATGTGTGCTCAATAAACCTCTCAATTTTTTAATCATCCCATGAGCAGGACAATTAAACATTCACTTGATGTTTCACTTTAAGAATTATGTGAGCAGACACCTTTAAGAGTATATATGATCATTAAGGGGATCCCTACTACTCTGCATCAAAGTTAAGCTTGTAGTTTTTAGAAATGTTATGATTAATTATATTCCTCCTTTCTAAACCATATTACATGATTGAGGATCAAGCCTACTTCACTACTAAGCTCTTAAACATTCATGGGTAGATTTGTAATCTTGAAAATATATTAAGTGAAGTGCACTTGATCCTTATTGAAAGATCAATTCATCATTTAACCAGGGAAGTAGGACTTCTAATAAGTGGATTAACATGTTCCTAACACAGGCCCTTCAGCTTAGGATCTCCCAATTAGATTAACTTCCAAATCACAATAATTCATGAAATTAAAATTTTACCCTTTTTGTAAAGAATGATGAGTTGGTTTCTACCTTTTATCTCCTTATTCTTCAATCATTTAAGAGAGTTCATTATGATCAACATTGCCCATTTACCCTTTAGTTTCACCTAAATTTTAATTAGGGTAGAGAATCCCATAATTACTATTTTACCCCTAAGGCTTTTCACTTCATAATTACTTAAGTTAAATTAAAATGAATTAAAATTTTATTTTCATCTTACACATGGGTCAATTAAGACATTAAAGGAGAATTTGTGATTTTTCTGATCTTTATGTAATTTTTATACTTATTTTAAATTGGAAATAGAGAATTTTGAAGATAATTAAAATAACTAAGTACACTAAACCTTTTGTACTTATGAAAAATTATTGGAGGTTCAATTAGGTTAGAGGATCACTCGGAACAATTTTAGTGAATTTTTTAGTTATATTTTAGTTTTTTATAATTTTTTAAAATAATTTATAATGAGTAAATAAATAGCCAAGATACATTTTTATTTTCAAAATTCTTTTATATTTTTCATAAGTCTCTCTAACCTCAAAGAACTCAGAGAAAATTATGTTGCATTTTTCTTGAATTTATCTTATTTTTAATATTTTTTAAATAAAAAAATAAAAATAAAGTTTTGTTTTAACCTCAATTTTCTTTTCGTTATGTGCCGCTGGTCACAAAGAACACCCCAAACCACTTTTTTTAATTTTTTGATTTTCCTTTTAATTTATATAATTATTTTAAGCAAAAACTCTTATTTTCTTAGAAAATTCATTTTTACACCAAAAATAATTTTTAAGACTATTTTTCCTAAGTTTCTATGACCACAGTGAACCTATCAATCAAAATTTTATGATTTTTTACTTATGTTTTATTTTTTATAATTATTTTAAATAAAAAATATTAATTTACATTGAAAATTATGGTTTCCAATTTTACAAGTGCTATGTGACTTTAGAAAAATCAGAGAACAACCCTAGCCATATGAGGAATGAACCCTCCAAGTTTCATTTTTTGTGATTAATATTTACTTATTTATGATTTAAAAAATTTTAAGAGTATTTAATTAATATAAAAATAATTATAAAAAAATATTTTTGATTTTTATTCCACATCATTCTCCTCTATTCACTTAACATAGGGGTATTTATATTTAATAGTATTTTTATACACAAAGTTATGAATTTTTAATGTTTTTATAATTATTTAAATCAGAAAAAAAACCTAATTTTCTACTTATCCATGTTAACCTCAGAGGCTCTGAAAGTACACGTGGTACGCTTCGATTCGATGCTGATGATACACCAAAATAATATGTTGTTTTAAGTATATATTTTATGCTTATTTTTGGTGATATTGCATTTTAAAGAAGGGCATTTTTATGTTTTTATTGCAGATATATCAATTTTAGGCATTTGGAACAAAAATAACAAAAATGACGAAATTTGAAGCCAAAATAGCGAAGTTTTGAATTCTGGCACATGATGCGCTAGATTAGCGCCAGATGCGCCGAAATGGTGCTAGATGCTCCAGATTGGCGCCATATGAGCCAAAATCCAAAACAGCATTGTCTTTAGCAAACTAGAACATGATGCGCCAAACTGGCGCCAGATGTGCCACTTGACAGAGAGTTGGCGCATGATGCGCCAAATTTGGTGCCAAATGCGCCAGGGATGGATTTTTGCAGCTTAAGGCGGTTCAAGACAATTTTGCTTGAATTTTCAAAGGGACACTTGTTTTAAACACCCATTGGAGTGATTCAATGCATCTAGACACTTTGAAAGGTTCTTTTATGAAGGGGTATGTCTTATGGGTATGTCTCTTGGATCTCTTATGGATCAATGGACATGTCTTTTGAATTTAAAAGAGTTGACTTTTTGACAGAATTTTGGGAGCAATTTTGAATTTTGTTTGGAGGATTGCAGCCTTTGTTAAAAGAGAGGAAAGTATAGGGCTTAAAGGGGAGAGGGTTTTGGGCATGAGGTGTGTGGCGTGAAGAAGGAGAGTTAAAGAGAGAGAGAGAGAGAGTCAAGTGCTTGGAGGTTTTGCTTAATGATTGTAAGAGGAAAGGGAAGGTGAGAGATTTCTTCTTCATTACACTTCTAAGAGAGAATTGAGGGTGCTTCTAAAGAGAGAAAAGCTTGGAGAGAACTTTTAGGAGTTTGCTTGGGAAGGATTGTGAAATAAGTTGTGTCTTTTAATTCTTTTATTTTGTAAACTTGTTTTTATTTTGTAAATCTTTTATTTTGTAAACTTGTTTTTATATATGAAATCCATGTTTTGTCGTTTCCTTCTCATGTCCCTACTTTGAGATATGATTTTACAAAGAGTTGATTTTGTTTTATTTGATTTTAAATGTCAATAATTTGTGATGATTTGAACTCAGATCTTCATTTACATTTTAATCTGACCAATTGAAATGTTAAAATGTGTTGAGAAACATATGTTCCAAAAGGGGTATGATTTCTACAACATGAGGAGAATCACATTTGATTCCATGGGAGAGTATTTCATTCATGGAGTTGGGTGCAAATAAATAGGGAAATATACTTTAATGGATGCAGAATTGGAGATTTTAAGGTGACATATTAAAATACTCAATTTGGTCTAGTTCATTGGAAACTGATACAAGATTGTTAGCCCACAGGGGAGGGAGAAGTGGGAGCTCTGGAGGGACCAAACTCTGGATTAGTCAATGTTCTTTATGCACTCGGAAGAGGGTAAGGAATATAATTTCTCTTATTTGGCACAAAATAAATTATATATATTTTTTCAAATGATTTTAATTTCTTCACAATTCATATACTCATTGTAAAGGGGAAGGATACTTTCTTAAATTCTTTCTAAAGGGGAAGGATACTTTCTTAAATTTGAACTTTTCGTCACATCATTTTAATTTTAATTTTTGTAAATTTACTTTTGAAAGTTTAGCATTTATATTAGTTAACTTTATCTTACAACTGCATTTTAACTAGCCTTCACTTGTTACTTAGTATTCAAACTTTGCACTTTACTTTTTTTATTTTTAAAATTATGCTTTATATTATAATCTTAAGAACTTATTTACAGACATTTCCAACTTCCCTGTGAGATCGATATCTAGGACTCCATTATAGGCCTTTATTACTTGAGCGATGCGTATACTTGCGTTATTTTTAAAGAGGATTTGACAGTTTAAAGATTTTTAAAAAGATAAAACTATTTTAACTGAGTTATTTTGTTCGAATTAATTTACATATTTTCTATTATACCTGACTTGTGTATTCTGTAATATTGAAAAATATATGTAAAATTAATATGCTAAATCCACATGCATCAGCTGCCATCTACGTCAGCTGCTGACTTTTCACTAATCATCTACTCGTCTGACGCAATTTCAGTCGTCCACTTGATACACGTGCGATCCAACAGCTCTTGGTCATTGTCTTAAACACACACTAACCTGAGAACATTTCATTTTCTGACCATAGTTTCTCACTCATTTCTTAACAAAATTACATGGGGTTTGTTCCTACATCTTCATCTAGGTGGGATGAACCTTTTTATATGGATAATCAAGCACGAAATTAAGATCTACTTCACAAAGGTTGAAACCAAGTGCAAAATTGATGATTTTGGTCCATACGTTTGTCCAAGATGTTTAGCTTCAATTAGATCTTTGTAGAAGCTTCCTTGAAGTCCCATGATCGTGCTTAAAGCATCACCTTCCTTTGAGATAGGGGCTAAGTATGAGCTCGATTAGAGGGTGGTGCAACCTTGGTCAAAGTCTGTTGTAAAGGGATCAGGAAGAGTCAATTTTTATCGGGAACTTTCTCTCTTGCTCTCAGGAAGCTTAAGAGAAAGTGAATTTGGGAATTAGTAAGTTCTGATGGGATGGCTAAAAAGTGCTTTGGATTTTGACTTCAAAATTAAAGTAACGTAGTGAGAATGGAGGCTAGAAAATGGTGGGAATGAGCTCCATAAGGCTTGTAGAGGGTCTGGGAGAATTTTGGAAGAGTTTTGTCAAGGTTTGATCACCATCCTCTCTTTGGTATTGGGGGGGTGCTGATTTTATAGAGGGAGCAATGGTTGACATCAGGGTAAGCCATGGTGGTGAAGGGGCTGCTTAGGTGAAGGGAAGAAGGAATCTTTTAGCTAATGACAATGATCCAGATCGTGGAGTCCCAATTTTGGGTTTATCCGTTGGGAAGGCTCCTGAATTGGCTTTTTTCGGTGGCTGGCCAAGGCAAGTGTGGTCACCTCTAACCTGAGGGAGGTCAGGGGGACTATGAGGTCAAGTCAATTTGGTCTCAAGTAGGCTCATGGCCAAAGACCGAGGGAGAAATGGGGTTAGGTTAAGCTGGCTTGGGTTGGGTTTAACCTGTTGGTCAAGTGGCTAGCTCAAGTCCAAGGGGGCTAGGAGGATGGGTTTGAACCTAAGGGTGGTTTAGGTGAGTTTTTTTGGCTATTTTGGGTATGAAACCAAGGCTTAGATGTTGCATGAAAAGAGCAAGTCCAAGTGAAGGAGGAAGAGGGAAGAGTCACCTCCACTTGCCAAATTTGGTAAGTTTGACCTCATGATGTCCATGGAAGGCTCCATGAGACATGTCATGCAATGTATGCGGCCATGAGGGTGTTTCATGAAAAAAAAATTTAAGATTTTATGAATTTTAAATGAAAAAAATGCTAACATGCCCCATTCGGATAAAATTTCATGTACATGCATGGTATGCTTGGTATGATGCCATGATGAAATTATTTTGATTAACATGAGATGATGAAGAAGGGATTTTTGTCAAGTGGGCTCAATTTAGGCCTTTTAAAATTAATGTCATGGGCTTTTAGGAATGCATATGGGTATGGGATTTTAAAGCACGTGTGAAGAATTTGATTTTTAAAATTGATCATGGGCTAATCAAATTGGGTTTGGATTGGATTTCAGTGGTCTTAGACATGATGAAATTTAGTGTGGATTTGAAATTGAAGAAATTTGAAATGAATTTGGTGGAAATTAGGGGTGATTTGGGGGGAAATTAGGGGTGATTTTTGGGGACTTTAGGATTTTAAGGGGATTTGGGTGCAATTAGGATCATTGGCTAGTTGGGATTGATTTGGGCGAGGTTTAGAGTGAAATTGGAGATTTTGGGAATTTTTGGGATAAGAAGGGTATTTTGGTAATTTTTGGAAAATCAAGGGCATTTTGGGGAAATTGGGATGTTTTGGGCAATTTAAATGATTTGGAAAGGTTCTATATAATTTTTGGGTGAGAATTGGAGGTTTGGAAAATTTTGAAAGTTTTAGGGTTCTAGAGGTGTTTTGGTAATTTTGGAAAAGTTTGGGGGTAGAAGGTTAAAATTGGGTGTTTTAAAATTGGGTGTTTTGGTGGTGAAATTGGAAGTAACTGAAGGCGCTAATCACAATGTTACCCCTTCAGTGCCATGAGTTTTCTAAGATCTCATTTTGGATCCTCCATATGTTGATCCTAGCCATGATAGCCAAGGGCTAAGGGCTTGAGGACCATCCATACGAGTTTCCAAAAGAGTTGGGGAATAGGTTAAGTGTAGGTGATTTTAGGGTCTTAGGATTGTGTGTGTGATGAGTTCAAGTGTGTGTGTGTAAAAGCTTGACCAAGACCAAGCCAGCCAGGGCTAACCTTAAGGCCTGACAATCCTTGGACTTCTCTTGAGCTTCCTCCTGCTATTCCCAACCCAATAAATGGTAGAGGGCAAAACCATGCATGTGGAACTCTAGGAAAAGTAAAGAGGAGTTTAGAATTTTTAATGGTTAGAGTTCCATCACTTGTCCTCAAGGATAGTCAAGAAGAAAGTCTTATAGCTAGATCTTAGGCTTCTAAGGAAGAAAGACGAGACCTAAGAAAAAGTGAGGTCAACAAAAGGACCCCCAATATGGGTGGTGTGCCAGACAAGCACACCGCACGTATTGGTGCTGATCGAAGGAATTAACAAAACCAACAAAACCGCCTAAGCCAACACACATAAAACATAGCTTAGAATTAAGTGAAAATTATCTTTGCTAAAGAAATAACAGGTGTGTTTTCAAATTGTAGCTGTGAATTCAAGCCACCAAGTTTGAAAGAAGCTTTGTTTTCTTATCTCTTATGAAGGGGTGTTTTATGAATTAATAATGACAACCGTCAGGGTTCCTTTCTTAAGACCTGTGTCAGCACTATTTTCAGTTGGAGAAGTTGCCCGTTGGAAGCTGTCGGTCACCGGAATCAAAATTCCATCGCCCACTTCGGAAGGACATTTAATTTACTTATATATATATGTCTTAGAAAAATATGAAATCAAACTCACCCCATATTTTTCATAGTTTAAATTGAAGAGCACTATACCTCAAACCCCGTATCTATCCCAAAGGATAAACACAAGACTTGAGGGTGAGACTCGATCAAATAAACTAAGATATATATGACATCCGTTATCCATTTGGTTTGCAAAATCATTTTATTTGTCGACAATTTCTCCTATTTAATATGAAGAATTAAATAGGGTTTATTTTAAGTTGAGTTTGGATAAGCTTCTGGATAAGCTTCCTATAAGGGCATTATAAGGGCAAGCCCCTATAGTTAATTACATCTTAAATCACCAAAGTCATGTAAGAAAACTCTCGATAAAAATTAGGGAATATTATCTTTAAGGAGTTCAAAGGATATGACTTTTCAACAAAATACTTTTCAAAGGTGTGAAATGGGAATGTCTCAAATTTGGAACATTTTGTTTTTGGAATCCAAAGGAGGAAGAACTATTGGAATCCGAATCTAGAGGAGGAAGAATAAGGGGATATCATAGAACTAGAGGAGAACCTTGTTGACTTCCCAATCTATCCTATTGTTTAGCTTTAGTTTTGAAGAGAAATTATTTTAATGTTGATGTTAATTATATAATTTCCACTTTATTTATTTAGGGCTTACATTTGTGTGAAACGATCGCACAAATAGCCTGGAAGATGTGAGGATTTAGGTCATAACAGATGACAACCTCAGAATCCTAAGATGAGTTAGGACTTATATTGTATAGCAGAGCTACACAAAGGTCTAAAGATGAGGTGAGGATTTATGTTGCATAAGCAAACAACCTCGAAGTCCTATGGCTTTGTTTGTTTAATTCTAAGGAAAGAATGATTTAGTTGGGGAAGATAGGTTTTACTGTTAAAGATGGTCGTGCTGCCCACCATGCTAGCTCTAAACTCCTCATTATGGTGAGTTTAAGTTTTCTAGTGTGCCAAGTTATGATGTCAATTCAGATGTCCCTATGGTTGTAGTTCTTTAAATGTTATGGGGCATATTAAAGTTGATTAGAGCGACACCGATTAGGATCCTACGGTTCCCTCATTCCAGTACCACTATTTTCTATCAAATTCACTTTGTCCAAAAGAATTTACTAAACTCAACTTAATGAGTTCCATACTTTCATTTAGACCGTGGGAAGCCTCATTAGCAGCCGTAGGTTACCTCCTCTGAGGGATTTCCAATCATCCGATAGAGACGGCTTAAATTTTGAGTTGTCTTATGTTTTGAATCTTGTGGAGGTGAATTTTATCTTGATTGATTTTAGTTTTGGTTTTGAACTATCCTAGCAGTTTTGGTTTTCATGCAGGGTGACATTGTTATTTAACATGCAAGCTTTTTAATCATAAAATATAGTGTGGAAAGTATAAAAAAAAGGACGGTACTGTAAACTGTAAAAACGTACCTGACGAGTCATATCGTTCCACCACCTGAAACTCAAAATGCATGTAAGGGCATTTTATCTAACGTGGATGTTGACCTCCCTTTTGGTTGAGGTATATAAATTTCTTTAGTAGCCTAGGTCTAGCCATAGGACTTTCCTACTGATTAGTCTTAGAAAACTAGAAAAGGTACCCTCACCGTTAGAAACTCAAAACTCTTCTCTTTACTCAACTTGAAGTTCCACATATTGGTCCTAGCCTCTAGCAATTAGTAGGTAAGATCATTATGAGGAAACTTAAGGAGAGTTCCTATAGGACTACTTGGCCTTAGGATTGACCCTGGGAGTTGGTTTGGAGCTAAGGTATACAATACCCTCACAATACCCTCACCATACCCTCACAATACCCTCACAATACCCTGGCTAAGACCAATATATGGGGATCCAAAATGGAGATTTAATTGGTCCATGACTCATTCAAAATGGTTCTTTACCCAGTTGCACTTGAAATGCCCACTTGGCCTTTTGCCCCTAGTCACCTCCAAATTACCCAACTGCCATTGGGACCCAAATTTGGCAAAAATTCCCAAATTTTGCCAAAATACCCAAAACTGATAAAAAATCATTCCAAACACTTTGAATACATCCAAATTTTCCAAAACTGACAAAAATTTCCAAAAATGACCAAATTACCAAAATGCCCTCCATTGCCCAAAAATCCAAAAATTTCAAAAATTCCCAAAAAATCCCAGTAAAGTTAGAATATTCCCAATTTCATTTTTTCCAACTACACCATGGTCCAATTTGGTCAATTTGACCATATTTGACCAAA
>NW_018219785.1:40941-41317 GCF_001263595.1 Phalaenopsis equestris
TAGTTCTATAAAAAAGCCATGGCCTTGGCTATAGAAGAGAGGAGAGCTCACGTCCAAACAAGGAAGAGCTACCATAGATTAGCAAAACCTCCTCCAAAATATAAAAAATTCTTCTCTAAGCATAGAGAAGAAGGGCTCCACCATTAATTGCCCTCAAAGCCTCCTCTGTGAGTTCAATTTTGAGCTCAAAATCGAGCTCAAAATCAGGGCACTTCTCCAAACTCCACCAAAATCAAATTAACCTTGTACACACCTTTACAACAGTTAAGGAAGCCAAACCTCCATCAATTCCACCTTTGAAATAGCCTCTACCATAGCTCTCAACCCATACCCAAAATCGGTTGTGGTCGAAATCATATATAGGCGAAATCATATA
>NW_018219785.1:41327-42624 GCF_001263595.1 Phalaenopsis equestris
GAGACGTTACACCAAAGCCAGAGGCTTCGTCCCTAAGCTCTTTGCGACACAACGAACGTGTGAAGAATCTCTGATTGAGGCCAAACCTCTCGGAGCAAAGGTATAACCTCACTCACTCTCCCGAGCCTTCGCGAGCTCTCCATTTATTATGGCTTGATTTCATAGTATGTTTACCATATAGATGTGTTCGTCTCTTCAAGACGAACAATTTAAAAAAAAATCATCAAAATCCATTAACAAATGAGAGAGATATTAAGCTTTTAAGTTGGATGGCTCTCAGTTAAGGATGTCGGGGATGATGAACGGATGCCGTCCATTCTCGCGTGTATTGAATGGATGGCGGAGATCAAGCGGGATGATCCTCTGAAAAAATAGGGCGGGCCGCATGGCAGCTGACTCAAAAGGTCCGCGTGGCTGTTCGACGGGGCCGGTGACTCAGTCAGGCCGCGGGATCCAGTCAGCCCGCGTTTTGAATAGATAAATAGGGTATTTAAAAAATTCAGAAAATAGCTATTAAACTTCAAAAATCCATATCTTTGTGTAGAAAATTCATAAAAATAAAATAAAAATACCCTCTTGCTCAGTAAATAGAGGAGAATTATGTGAATCAAATTTCATGCTTTTTTAATGAATATTTAATTTTATAAAAATCAATTAGTGTTAGGAGTTTTTCAATTCTCCATTCATATTAGATTATCACCTTGACCATCACCTTCTCCATTCATATTAGATTATCACCTTGACCTGAAATTTTTATATGTTGTAGCCTCTGTCTAGGTGCACAATTTGATTCTTTTACCAAAGACATAAGAAATCTCTAGACATAGATCTTAATTTTCTAGGTTTTTATGCATTTTCTATTCAAATAATTATAGAAAATTGTATGTGGCTTAGAAAACTCTACAAAAATTCATGTACGTTTCTTATAGCTAGAGTAGTCTTAAAAAATAATTTCATTATTTTTAAGAATCAAAACATCACTATTTTGAGCAAACCTTAATTTGCTTAAAACATTTAATTTGAAGTACACAGAGATTAAAATCACTTGATTTTTATTCTCCATTGTGGCCCATAAGTCAAAAAATTTACCATAAAAATTTCAAGTCATTTGGAGATCATTTAATATATTTAATTAATTTTTAAAAGTGACCATCAAATTTGAAACTTAAATAATTTTTAAAAATCAAAATATAACTCCAAAAATTATGAAACTTAGTTTTTTGAGTTCTATGATATCAGGGGGATTTAATAAAAAAAACATCTATTTAAAATAATAACTTGATTTTTAGGTTATTTT
>NW_018219786.1:0-1014 GCF_001263595.1 Phalaenopsis equestris
ATTATAAAAAGGATTAATTATCAACCAATCTGGTAACGAATGATGAGGACATTTCCTAAGAAGATCTTTAAATCTCTGTCAAGCTTCAAATATTTACTCTCCATCAATCTGACAGAACGATATTATGTCATTTTTAAGTTTAGCAGTTTTGGATGGAGGGAAATATTTGGATAGAAATTTCTGTGAAATTTCTGCCCAAGTTATAATAGATCCTGGTGCTAATGAATTTAACCACATCTTAGCCTTATCCCTAAGTGAAAAAGGAAAAAGTCTAAGTTTAACAGCATTGTTTGAGACTCTATCATATTTAAAAGTAACTCACAGTTCTAAAAAACTAGAAGGGTTTAATTAGGATCTTCATTTGGTGTACCTCCGATTTGATTGTTTTGTACCATTTGGATAATAGTAGGTTTAAGCTCAAATGAATTAGCAACTACATCAGGATTTTGGATTGATAAGTGAATTTCATCAGTTGTAGGATTTGCATAATCTCGTAGGGGTCTAGGTTGGTGTTCATTCTGTATTCCTTGTTTGTTTTTCCATTGTATCAGAATTTCTAGTTTCTCTTCTCAATCTTCTAATCTTTCTAACAGTGCGTTCTAATTCTGAATCTTAAGGTATAAGATTTTCAAGTCCAAATTTACGCATACAATTTGAAATCAGCACACAATAAAATAAGTAACTAAATTTGAAAATAAGTTGCAGTTAAAGTAAAAATTTTCTAATAATCCTAATTTGTCTGTTACTCTAATAGTGATTTTTGTTTACTCACTCCACGGCAATGGCGCCAAAAACTTGACCGAGACTTTATATATGCTTAAAAATATTAGTACTTAATACTGTTGCTAAAAGATTTAATTCCTCAGCAACTGTACCAAAACTCAATAACAGTTATAAATTCGATAAATATGAATGTAATAAATATTCAATAATTATAATGTCACACTTATCAAAGCAAGTATACGTATCGCTCGAGTAGTATAGGGCTCTAATGAAGTCCTAGATATCGATCCC
>NW_018219787.1:0-903 GCF_001263595.1 Phalaenopsis equestris
AACACTTAACTTAGTTTTATGATTCTCTTTTAAAGCCAACATTCTGCGCCATAGCGCATTGCAGGCCTCACCACCATCTCATAAAATTTTCCTTTCAGTCTAAACGATACTTTTCTAGCGCACAATAGACCCAAACAAAAACATTCCTCCACTTCAACCAACCAACTTGAATTCTACTAATAACATTCTCATCTATATCATCATCATTTTGAACAATAGACATCAGATATCTAAACCTTTAACACCTTTTAAAAATTTGATCACTCACAGTCGCAACTCTTTCACTAAAGCTACTAGTACTAAAATTACATTCCATGTACTTAGTTCTAGTTCTACTCAAATGAAGGCCTTTATTGGTTGTTCGTGTTATTGGTTGTTCGTGTCTTCTATAAATGTTCTCTTCTATCACTCATCTTTTAATAAATTAAATTAACATGAAAAGTTAGTTTAAAATAACTGTGAGTTAAAATAAACCAGTGAATACTCATACTCCTAAATTATAGTAATATAATGAAAAAAAATATGTATGTCAGTTAAGCTTTTAATAAATCAATATAAATTTTGACATGTTACGAAATGAATTATGTTATATCAATAACATATCAATATCATTTTATATCTATACAACTGTCACAGGAACATCCTTTAAAAATGGTGTCAAGACATCAATATCAATATCATTTTTCATATCCGTACACGGGTACCTTAGTGTTCCATATAGGTGCACGGGCACCCTACCATAGTTAGTTATATGCCCATACAAGCACTCAGTATAAATATATTATTCATGTATTGATCACATTCAATTTAAGATACTATGTATAACATACACTAATATATGATATTAAGTAACTACAAACATTTCTAATAATGTGACCAAAGAAAATATATATATATATATAT